>NW_026908396.1:5000-104912 GCF_028858725.1 Colius striatus | reverse complement strand
ATTTGGGGTGGGGAGGGAAGGGAGTTTTGGGGACCCCCCCCCAAAAAAGGGGAGGGTTTGATGACGTCATGAAGGGGCAAGATAAAAACGGGGGGTGGGGGCGAAGGGGAAGGAGAGTGGAGTGAAGGTGAGAGGGGTCTGGGGGGTTTCGGGACAGGTTTTGGGGTTGTTCCCACCTAAATATCCCCCCCCCAAAAACCCACCCCCGGGGGGTGTTGGAACGGGGGAAATTGGGGTGGGGGGTCCCGTCCCCCCCAAAATGATCTTAAAATGGAGGAATTTGGGGGAGGCACCTCAAAATTGGCCTGAAATTGGTGGGGTTTGAGGGGGGGGCGGTGAAAAAAGACCCTGAAATCGAGGGAATTTGGGGAGGAGGGGGAAAAACAACCCTTAAATGGAGGGGATTTGGGGGAGGGTCCCTCAGAAAATTGCGTTAAACTGAGGGAATTTGGGGCAAAAAAGCGACACGAAAGCTGAGGGGCGGTTGGGACACAATTTGCTCCTAAAAACAGGCAAATCTGGGGTGAAACTCCCCAAACCGAGGGGTGAGAGGCTTTATCGACACGTTTTCCCCCATTTCTGTGAAGTTTGGGTGGATTTGGGGCGTTTTTTGTGGTTTTGGGGTGTTTTGAAGATGGTGCCGTTTTGGGGAGCGTCTGGGGGCTTTTTGTGGCACAAAATGACAAAAAAAGGGTCGTTTTGGAGACATTTGGAGTTTGTGTGTTTCGAGGGGGTGTTTTTGGGGCGTTTTGAGGGAGCGCTGGACGCCATTTTGTGGGGCTTCCCGCCTAGTGGGTTTTGAGGCATTTTGAGGCTTTTTGGGCAGTTTTTGGGGCCTGATTTGGAGCTTTGTGCTCTCCACTGTTTGGGGCATTTTCCAGCTTTTTGGGGGGTGCTTTTTTGGGGTCCGTTTAAAGCATTTTGGGGCCATTTCCACCCGTTTCTGAGGCGGCTCCAGCGGCCATTTCAGAGCGTCCGTGTCCAGTGTCATTTTGGGGGCTTTTCTTCTGGTTTTGGGTCAGTTTCTCTGCATTTTGGGGTGTTTCCTCCTCATATTTTTGGGGCCATTTCTCTGCATTTTGGAGCCTCTCAGCCAATCCACCTGAGGTTCCTCTCACCCCCCCATTTTGAGGCGTTTCTTTGCCTTTTGGGGCATTTCCCGGCCGCCATTTTGAGGCGTTTTTGGGTCATTTCTCCTTGGTTTTGGGGCCATTTCTCTGCATTTTGGGGTGTTTTCTGAGCCTTTTGTTTCGTTTCGGTCATTTCTTTGTGGTTTTGGGGACATTTCTTTTGGTTTTGAGGCCATTTCTCTACATTTTGGGGTCTTTTTGCCCAACCACTTTGAGCCATTTCTTGTTCTGAGTCATTTCCTCTTGCTTTTGGGGCCATTTCTCTGCATTTTGGGGTGTTTTGCCCATTTCTCTTGGTTTTGGTGCTATTTCCCTTGGCTTTGGGGCCCTTTCTCTGCATTTTGGGGTGTTTTTGCCCATTTCTCTGGGTTTGGGGCCATTTCCTGTGCTTTTGGGGCCATTTCTCTGTGTTTTGGGGCGTTTTTGCCCAATCTGGCGGGTTTTGGGGTGCTGTTTCGGGTCTGGGGGGCTGTGGGGACGTGGGGGAGGTTCCATCCCCACCCCCTGCCCCCGCCCTGCCTCAGGTCGTGGTTTCCCGTCCATAAACCGGGGCTGGAGGCGGCTGCTGGCGCCCAGAACCATGGCGGGAGCCCGGGACCAGTGAGACAGGGCCACTGGGAGCACTGGGAGGAACTGGAGGGGTTACTGGGAGCACTGGGAGGGACTGGAGGGGTTACTGGGAGCTACTGGGAGGGACTGGGGAGGATAGTGGGAGTTACTGGGGAGGTTACTGGGCATTAATGGGAGTTACTGGGAGCTACTGGGAGCTACTGGGAGTTACTGGGTGTTACTGGGGGTGTTACTGGGGGTTACTGGGAGTTACTGGGAGGTTACAGGGAGTTACTGGGAGGGTTACTGGGGGTTATTGGGTGTTACTGGGAGGGTTACAGGGAGTTACTGGGAGGGTTACTGGGGGTTATTGGGAGGGTTACTGGGAGTTACTGGGGGTTACTGGGAGTTACTGGGGGTGTCTCGCCCCTCTTTCCCCCCTCCCAGGCAGCGCCGACCCCCCCCAGCCCGGCCCCCACTGCTGAGCCCCCGAGAGCAGGTCTGGGGGGGTTAATTAACTGGGGGGTTAATTAGGGGGGGTTGTTAATTGTGGGGGGTCTGACGTCGTCCCTCCCCCACCCGCTGTCCCCAGGTGACCCCTGAGGGGGGGTCACGACCCCCAGACCCCTCCCCCACCCACGGGCTGGAGCCCAGGCGGCCGGGGCAAGGTAAGGAGATAATTAACGGCCAATAATTAACCTCCCCCTAATTAACTTCCTCCTAATTAACCCTAATTAACCCTTTCCCCCAGCTCTTCCCATTTCCTCCTGGGGGGGTCCCAAACTGCCCCCCCACAGCGACCCCCCCGGAGCCTCCAGGTGAGACCCGACCCCCCCCTTGGGCTGTGGGAGGGAACTGGGGGGGAACTGGGAGGTCACTGGGGGGTTACTGGGAGCACTGGGGGGTTACTGGGAGGTCACTGGGGGGGAACTGGGAGCACTGGGGGGTTACTGGGAGGTCACTGGGAGTTACTGAGGGATTACTGGTTGGTTACTGGGGGGTTTATTGGGAGCACTCATTCGTTACTGGGAGGAACTGGGCGTTACTGGTTGGTTACTGGGGGTCACTGGGACGTTACTGGGGGTTACTGGTTGGTTACTGGGGGTCACTGGGACGTTACTGGGGGTTACTGGTTGGTTACTGGGGGTCACTGGGACGTTACTGGGGGTTACTGGTTGGTTACTGGGGGTTACTGGGAGTCACTGGGAGGTTACTGGGAGATACTGGGAGGAACTGGGAGGTTACTGGTTGGTTACTGGGGCTCCCACCCCACCAGGGCCGTTCAGTGGCTGCGGCAGCTGCAGCGGATCCAGGAGCTGGAGCAGCAGGTTCAGGGGGGAGGGAAAAGAGACCCCCAAAGGCCCCCCAAAACCACCCTGGGACCCCCAAATCCCCCCCAAAACCACCCTGGGACCCCCAAAACACACCCCGAGACCCCCAAATCACCCCTGAACCCACCCCAGGACCCCCAAAACACACCCTGGGACCCCCAAATCCCACCAAAACCATGCTGACACCCCCAAAACACAACCTGGGACCCCTAAATTCCCCCTAAACCCACCCTGGGACCCCCAAAACACACTCTGGGACCCCCAAACACACTCTGGGACCACCCCAAACCTCCCCTAAGACCCCCCAAAACCCACCCTGGGACCCCCAAACCCCTCTCGTGTTCCCCCCGTGCCCCCCCTAACTCCCCTGATGCCCCCCTGAGCCCCCCGTGCCCCCCCTGAGCCCCCCCTAACTCCCCAGAGCCCCCCGTGCCCCCTCAAGCCCCCCCTAACTCCTCTGATGCCCCCTGTGCCCCCCAGCTCTCGCAGGAGCGGCGGCTGCTGGGGCAGCTCCAGGCTCAGCTCGTGCCGAGGGGACCCCCCCCAGCGGTGAGAACACTCTGTGCCCCCCAACCCCCTCCTGAGCCCCCCAAAACCCCTCTGAGACCCCTCAACTCCCCCTCCAGCCCCCCAAACCCCCTCTGTGACCCCCCACCCCAAAACCCCCCTTGAACCCCCCAAACCCCTTCTGTGACCCCCCAAAGCCCCCCTTTCTGATCCCCCACGTGCCCCCTCCCCACCCTGTGTCCCCCAAAACCTCCCCTGGGACCCCCAAACCCCTTTTGTGACCCCTCCAAGTGCCCCCTCCCCACCCCAAACCCTCCCTGAGCCCCCCCAAAACCCCTGAGACCCCTCAACTCCCCCCTCCAGCCCCCCAACTCCCCCCCCATGATCCCTCCACCCCAAAAACCCCGTGAATCCCCCAAACCCCCTTTGTGACCCCCGTGGAGCCCCCCCAAACCCCACCTCTGTGACCCCCCCTCCCCAAAAAGAACCCCCCAGGGAAGGACGGGGGATCCCCCCCCGCCCCAATTTGGGGCCCCCCCCGCTGTGGAGCTGCCGCCCCCCCACTTTGGGGTGTGTCCAGGTGAGGTTTTGGGGGGGGTCTCAGAGTTGGGGGGCACTTGGGGGGGTTTGGGGGGGCTCAGAGGGGGTTGAGGGGGCTCTGGTGGTTTGGGGTGCTCAGGGGGGCCTTGGGGGGTCCAGGGGGGGGTTGGGGGGCACAAAAGGGGTTTGGGGGGCTCAGGGGGGTTTGGGGGGGTCTTGAGTGATTGGGGGGTAGGGGGAGGGTCTGACCCCTCCCCCTGTTTGTTCCCCCCCCCCCCCCAGAGCTGGAGTTTTACCGGCTGAGCACGGCCCGGCCCCCCCTGACCTACGCGGCGCTGATCCGCTGGGTGAGACCCCCCCCCAGCCCCTGGAGACCCCCAAACCTCCCCCCCAGCCTCTGGAGACCCCCAAACCACCCCCCCCAGCCCCTGGAGACCCCCAAATCCCTGCCCAGACCCCCCAAACCTCCCCCAAATCCCCTCCATAACCCTTCCCAGCCCCTAAAGCCCCTCCAAACATCCCCCAGCTCCCCCAAACCACCGCCCCAGCCCCTGGAGACCCCCAAACCACCCCAAAACCACCCCCCCAGCCCCTGGAGAGCCCCAAACTACCCCCAAACCACCCCCCCAGCCCCTGGAGAGCCCCAAACCACCCCCAACCCCCCCCCCAGCCCCTGGAGACCCCCAAATCCCTGCCCAGACCCCCCAAACCTCCCCCAAATCCCCTCCATAACCCTCCCCAGCCCCTAAAGCCCCTCCAAACATCCCCCAGCTCCCCAAAGCCCCCTCCCCAGCCCCTGGAGACCCCCAAACCTCCTCCAAACCCCTTCCTCAGCCCCGAGAGACCCCCCAAACCTCCCCCAGCCACCCCAAACCCCTCTCCCCAGCCCCTGGAGCCCCCCTGAGCCCCCTCCCCACCCCCCCAGGCCATCCTGGAGTCTCCGCAGCGCCAGCGGCCCCTGGCCGAGATCTACCTGTGGTTCAGCCGCATGTTCGGCTACTTCCGACACAACTCGGCCACCTGGAAGGTGGGGACCCCCCCCGAACCCCCAAATCCCCCCTGGGACCCCTCCCCACATCCCAGGGGCTCCCCCCACCCCCTAAACCCACCCCCTAACCTCCTTCAACTCTGAGTCTCTCCTTCTCTCCCCCAAAACCCCCCTTTGTGCCCCCCACAAAGGTATTTGGGGGCTGGGAGGGAGATGAGGAGACCCCCTCATATAATTTGGGGTGCCCCCACCCCAAATCCCCTCTCAACCCCCCCAAAATCCCCTCCCACCCCCCTAAACCCACCTTGGTTCTCTTCTCCCTCGACAAAGAGGCTCCAAAACACCCCCCAAATCCCCCCTTTGTGCCCCCCTCTCCCCATAAATCCCCCTCAGGGAGTTTGGGGGGGGTCGTGGGGTACCCAGAGGACCCCCCCGTATTTTTGGGGCGCCCCCCACCCCCAGAACGCCGTCAGACACAACCTGAGCCTCCACAAATGCTTTGTGAGGGTGGAAAACACTCGAGGAGCCGTTTGGACCGTGGACGAGGCCGAGTTTCGGCGTAGGAGGGGTCAGAGGTACCTCAGGTAACTCCCCCCTTTCCCCCCAAAAAACAACCCCCTGGGGGGCTCCCCAAGATTCTGGGGGGGGTCTTTTAACCCCCCCCCCAAAACGAAGCAGCAAAAGAGGGGTTAAACCATCCCCCTCCCCCCCAAAACCAGGGGCTGCGAGATGAAGTGTTTGCTGTCGGCTTGGAGGTGAAGAGGAGCCCCCACCCCCCCCAAAGCCACACTGGGGGGGTCCCAGAGAAGAGGGGAAGTCCCCCCAAAATAGAGAGGGGGGTCTCCCCAAAAGTAGGGGGGGTTTGTACCCCAGAATCATGGGGGGACCCCCAAAATCTCCTCCCCACCTCTATAAACAGGCACCGAGTGAAGTGTTGAAGTGCTTCCTCCCTTCTTGGAGCTAAAAAACACACTGGGGGGGGTCCCAGAGAAGAGGGGGGGTCCCTCTAAATCTGAGGAGGGTCCCCCAAAAGTAGAGGGGGGCTTTGCACCCCAAAATCACTCCAAATTCCCCCCCAGACACACCAACACCCCAAATAACCTTGAAAGGGGCTTTTATTGCATCCTTGGGGGGGTTCTGGGGGGTATTTGGGGATGGGGGGTCTGGGGGGGTTTTGGGGGGGTCCAGGGGCTTTGGGGGACCCCCGTTTTTGGGGGGGTGTCAGGGAGGGGGCAGCTGTGCCAGGAGCTGCTGGTTCTCCTCCCGCAGCGCCCGGCAGTCGCTGAGGATCCGCTCGAGCCCGTCGCGGGGCTTCGAGTTCCACTCGGCCTCCAGCTGCGGTTGGGGAGGGGGGAGGTGATGGGGGACCCCCAAAACACCCCCTGGGGACCCCCAAAACACACCTGGGGACCCCAAAACCCACCTGGAGACCCCCAAAACACACCTAGGGACCCCAGAACCCACCTGGAGACCCCCAAAACACACCTGGAGACCCCAAAACCCACCTGGAGACCCCCAAAACACACCTGGGGACCTCCAAACTGACCTGGGAGGGACTTGGGGACCCCAAAACCCATCAGATGCACCTCAGGGACCCCAAAGCCCACCAGGAGGGGTCTCAGGGACCCCAAAACCGACCCCCCTCCCCCCTTTCCCAGGCCCCACCTGCTCCTCCAGGTCCCGAATCTCCCTCTGGATCGTTCCCGTGTCCTCGATGGTTTGGATGAGTTGGGCACAGTTCTGAGGGGCCAGGAAGGGGTTAAACCACGAGACCACTCCCTGATTTAACCCCCCCTCCCCAAATTAGGGGGGTTTAACCCCCCCAAATCACCCCCCAGCCCCCTTTTTACCTCGTGGAGGGCAGCCAGGTACTTGTAGGCTTTTCTCACCACCTCATCCCGTTTGGCATCCTGGGGGAGGGGGACACACACACTTTAAAGACCCCTCCTCAAATTCCCCTCTTCATTTTGGGGGTGACCCCCCCCAAAATTACCCCCCCACCCCCCAAATTAACCCCCAGACCTTGAAGAGCAGCTCATCAGTGACACTGAAGGTTCTCTCCAGCTTCCCCACCAGCGAGTTGATCTCCTTCTGCAGCCCCCTGGTGTCCAGCAGGATCTAAGAGAGACCCCCCCACAAATTAAAATGGAGAGGGGGAACATCCCCCTGAACCCCCCCAAAATTGGGGAGGGGTCCCCCAACTTTTACCCCCCCCCAATAAGTCAAAGGTTCTCCCTTGATGTTGCTTGAAAGGTTCTGAGAGACACCAGAGTGACTCTGAGCCCCCCAAAAACACCTCAGACCCCCCCCAAATATTCAAGACCCTCCCCAGAATGAACCTGGGACCCCTCCCAAATTTGGGGACACCTCACCCCAAAACCCCTCCCCCCAAATTGCCCCCCCTTGTCTTCTGCTTGTGGCTGCTGCCCCCAACCCATCACCCCGAGGGCTTCTCACAGCCCCAAAACACCTCAGAATCCCCCCCAAAAACACTCAGGACCTCCCCCCAGAAACTCAAGACCCTCCCCAAAATAAACCTGGGACCCCTCTCAAAATTTGGGGACCCCTCTCTCCCCAAATTCCGCCGCCCCCCATCAATCCCTTTCTGGGATTGGGCAGCATCGTTCCTTTAAAGGCTTCTCACAGCCTCCAAACCCTTCAGATCCCCCTAAAAACTCAAGAACCCTCCCAAAATGAACCTGGGGACCCCCCCTCAAATTTGGGGACCCCCTACCCCCATTTCCCCCCTCCAACCTTGTCCATTTCCTCCTGCTTGTGGCTGCTGCCCCCAACCCATCACCCCAAGGGCTTCTCACAGCCCCAAAACACCTCAGAGTGCCCCCAGAATCTCAAGACCCCTCCCAAAATGAACCCGGGACCCCCCCCAAGATTCGGGGACCCCCATTTCCCCCCCACCTTGTCAATCTCCTCCTTCTGCTTGCGGATGCTGCCCACGAGCTCCAGGATGCGCTGGGTGTAGACGGCTCGGGACACGTCCTGGGGCAGCGCCTCCAGCTCCGACACCTGTGGCAGAGGGGGGAGCCCCCACCCCCCAAATAAAACCAGAGCTCCCTGAACCCCCAAAATCGCCTCTTTTCACCCCAGAAGTCGGGAGGTACCAGCTGCCTGTGGAGCTGCTCCTTGCGCTGGGCTTCGGCGGCGGCCGCGCGGCGGCGCTCGCGGAGGGAGCGGAGCTGCGACAGCAACCGGGACGACTCCAGCTGCGGGGACGGGGGGGAAAGGGGGTCAGGGGGGAAGGGGACCCCAAAAATGAAGCGGGGGGGGGGGGGAGGGAAGGGAGAGGGGTCCCAGAAATGGAGCTGGAACCCCAAAAGGTAGGTGAGGGGTCGCAGAGTTGAGGTGGGGGGAGAAGGAGAAGGGGAACACGAGAGGGACTCCCCCGAAAAGTGACTTGGTGTGGTCCTGGGGAACCCAAACTCATCGGAAGGGACCCCAAAAGTGACCTGGGAGGGGCCTGGGGACCCCAAAACCCACCTGGGGACCCCCAAAGTGACCTGGGAGGGTCCTGGGGACCCCAAAAGTGACCTGGGAGGGGCCTGGGGACCCCAAAACCCACCTGGGGACCCCCAAAGTGACCTGGGAGGGGCCTGGGGACCCCAAAACCCACCTGGGGACCCCTAAAGTGACCTGGGAGGGTCCTGGGGACCCCCAAACCCACCTGGGGACCCCCAAAGTGACCTGGGAGGGACTTCAGGACTCCAAGTCATCAGAAGGGATCGCAGGGACCCCAAAACCCACCTGGGAGCATCCTGGGGACCCCAAAACCCATCAGAAGGGCCCCTGGGAACCCGCTAAGCCCCATCAGACCGGCCTCGGGACCCCCCCCCAGGATTTGGGGGACCCCCAGGTGTGGGGGCACCTGTCTGGAGTCGCGGAGGGCGCGGAGGTGCCGGAGCTGGCTCAGGAGGGGCCCCCGGTGCCGCTCCCATTGTCCCACCAGGCTGAGGATGCGGCGGCTGCTGCTCTCCACCAGCAGCTGAGGGAAAGGAGGGGTCAGGGCACCCCAAAAATCAGCCCAAAACCCTTCAGGGCACCCCCAGCCCCCCTCAGAACTCCCCAGAATGCCCAAAATCTCCTCAGAACCCCCCAAAACCCTTCAGCCCCCCCAACTCCCTCCCAGAACCCCCAAAACCCTCTCAGAACCCCCCAACTTGCCCCCAGAACTCCCCAAACTCCCTCAGAACCCCCCAAAACCCTTCAGGGCCACCTCAACACCCCCCCAGAAACCCCAAAACCCCCTCAGAACCCCCCAACTTGCCCCCAGAACTCCCAAAACCCTTCAGGGCTCCCCCAAACCCCCTCAGAACTCCCCCAAACCCCCTCAGAGGCCCCCAAACCCCCTGTCAGGGAGGTGTGTCTTTATTTTGGGGGGGAACACCCCCCAATCCCCCTGCCCAGGCCTCACCTGCAGCTTGGCCACGTTGGTCTGAGCCTCAGGCAGCAGCTCCACAGCTCGAGCCTTCAGCCTCAGCTCCTCCTCCCTCCCCCCCAGAGCCCCCTGGCCCCGTTCCACCTCCTCCTCCATCTGAAATGAGGGGGGAATACACATCAGGACCCCCCTAAAACACCCCCCAGACCCCTTTTTCTGCCACTCACCTGTATCAGCCTGAGCTGGGACCCTTTAATCTCCTCCTGGCACGCCCTGATTTGAGCCTCAACCTGAGCCAGAGCCTCCTCCAGAGCTGCCTCCTCCAGGGCTGGGGCCTGGGGAGCTGTTGTCAGTAGGGACCAGAGTGAACAAACCCCCCCCATAACCCCCCACCCCAAATGGACTCACCTCCTGGGGGGTCTTGGAGGGGGAGATGGGCTCAGCAACCACTTGGATCTGCTGCAGGAGGAGCTGGGGGTCCTGGGGAAGGGGGGGAGAAGAGGGAAGGAGGGAGGTTTGGGGGGGCTCAGGGGGTTTGGAGGGGCTCTTGAGGGTGTTTTGGGGTTGGGGGGCTGTTTTTGGGGGTCCCCCCTCCCCTCCCCTCTCTTACCTGCTGGTGTGTCAGCTGCTGGCTGCGTGTGAATCGAGACCCTTTGGGCAGGACCCCCCTGAGCCCCCCAAAAGCTTCCTGGAGCCAAGCGGGGTCCAAAGACCCTTGTGGGGGTCCCAGGGATTTGGGGGTTCCCAGGGGGGGTCCCAGGGAGGTCCTCAGGGACTCGAGGGCCTGGAGCCGAGCACGGAGCCGCTGCCGTCCCAGGGGGTCCTGGAGAGGGGAGTTTTGGGGTCCCTGAGGTCCCTCCCTGATCACTTTTGGGGTCCCCGATGTCCCCTCTTGATGATCTGGGGTCCCCAAGTCCCCCCCTCCCACTGAGCTTTGGGGTTCCCAGGTCCCCTTCCACTGGCTTTTGGGGTCCCCATCTCCCTCCCCATAGATTTGGGGGTTCCCCAGCCTCTCTCCCTCCCATTTTTGGGGGGCTCTCACCTCGGGGGTCAACCTGGGCCCCCCCAGTTCCGAGCTGAGCTGGAGCCCGTGAGCCTCCAGCAGAGACGGGGGGGTCCTGGAGAAAAGGGGGGGCTGTGCTGGAACTGGGGGGGCTGCACTCCCAAAATACTCCTGGAGCTCTGGAGAAATATTGGGGGGAAAGGGGTGTGAGATCAAGACCTCCTCCCCAAAAAGGAGCCCCCCAAAATCTACCTCCCCAAATCTTACCTGGGGGTCCCCCACTTTGGGGCAGAAGCAAAGGGGAGGTGACGAAGGGATGGAGACACCCCGTGCCCTACAAAGGGTTAATCAGGGGGGTGAAATACGGGAGGGAGGGGAGTGGGGAACTGGGGAGACCCCTCCCCTGCACCCCAAAAACTCACCTGCAGGCGTCTGAGCCTGGGGGGGCGGCAGTTGGGGGGCACCCAGGGGGTCTCCAGCTGCTCCCGGATGCGAGCGGCGACGGCTCTGAGCAGAGCCCCCGACTTCCCTGGGGTGGGGGGCAAAAAGGGGGGTCACAACCTACCAGGGACCCCCCAAAACAACAGAGGGGACCCCCAAAGCCCAGGAGGGACCCCAAAAGTACTGGGGGAACCCCAAAAGCACCGGGGGGCTCGGCCCCTGTGTCTTCTCCCCACACTGAGGGAGTTGGTGCCCTGACCCCCGCCCTTGGCTGCAGTAATGACCCCCCCAGTTAACATCCACTAATTACCCCCCCCCAATTAACCCCAGAGCTGATTGACCCCCAGCACCGGGGGGCTCGTCGCCGGCGTCGCCCTCGTCCCGCGGCAGCTTCTCCAGCAGGAACAGCAGCAGCCGGCGCCACTCGTGCTCCGAGCTGTACAGGAACGTCTGGTACCCGATGTCACCCCCAAAGCCCAGCTCCTGCGGCGGGGGACCCCAAAATCAACGGGAGGACCCCAAAAGTATCGGGGGAATCCCCCTGAAGGATTTGGGGGGTGTGAGTGAGGGTTGGGGGGCAGCAGAGAGGGAAGCGGTGTGGGGGTTGGGGGGGGGGGGAAGTGGGGGTGGGAGCATTGAGGTGACCCCAAAATACTTGGGGGTTCACCCCCAATATATTGGGGGACACCCCCTTTGAGGAGTTGGGAGGGGGCTGAGGGGTGTGAGCTGCTGCAGGGTGAGGGGGTCTGCAGGGTTCTGGGGTGCAGTGGGGGGGTGAGGAGGTGTCTGTGTGATTTTGGGGTGCTGCGGGGGGGTTTTTGGGGGGCTCATTACCTGACAGGCCGAGGCCAGCTGAGAGGCCAGCCTGAAGCGGGCGGAGATGGAGGGGGGCAGCAGCGGGCTGAGGGGGGTCCCCAGCGCCGGGCGGACGCGCCGCAGGATGCCCACGGCCGCGGCCACCAGCAGCTCAGGGGTTAACTGCCCCACGCTCTGCAGCTCGGGGGGGATCTCCCTGGGGGGCAGGGAGAGGAATGAGCCCCCCTCAGCACCCCCAGATCCCCTCGCAACCCCGCCACCGGAGCCTCCAGATCCCCTCACAACCCCCCCACAGCACCCCCAAACCCCCTCACAACCCCGCCACCGGAGCCCCCAAAGCCCCTCACAACCCCCCCACAGCACCCCCAAACCCCCTCACAACCCCCCCACAGCACCCCCAAATCCCCTCACAACCCCCCCACAGCACCCCCAAATCCCCTCACAACCCCGCCACCGGAGCCCCCAGATCCCCTCACAACCCCCCCACAGCACCCCCAAACCCCCTCACAACCCCGCCACCGGAGCCCCCAAAGCCCCTCACAACCCCCCCACAGCACCCCCAAACCCCCTCACAACCCCCCCACAGCACCCCCAAATCCCCTCACAACCCCCCCACAGCACCCCCAAATCCCCTCACAACCCCGCCACCGGAGCCCCCAAATCCCCTCACAACCCCCCCACAGCACCCCCAAATCCCCTCACAACCCCGCCACCGGAGCCCCCAAAGCCCCTCACAACCCCCCCACAGCACCCCGAAACCCCCCCACAACCCCGCCACCGGAGCCCCCAAAGCCCCTCACAACCCCGCCACCGGAGCCCCCAAAGCCCCTCACAACCCCCCCACAGCACCCCGAAACCCCCCCACAACCCCGCCACCGGAGCCCCCAAAGCCCCTCGCAATCCCGCCACCGGAGCCCCCAAACCCCCTCACAACCCCACCACCGGAGCCCCCAAATCCCCTCACAACCCCCCCACAGCACCCCCAAATCCCCTCACAACAGCGCCACCGGAGCCCCCAGAACCCCCTCACAACAGCGCCACCGGAGCCCCCAAAGCCCCTCACAACCACCGGAGCCCCCAAACCCCCTCACAACCCCGCCACCGGAGCCCCCAAACCCCCTCACAACCCCCCCACAGCACCCCCAAACCCCCTCACAACCTCGCCACCGGAGCCCCGGCCCGGGGTCTCGCCGCGACCCCCCCCGCCCGACTCACGTCCCCGCCTGCCGCAGGGAGTGCAGCAGGATCTTATCGACCTCCTCCATGCCTGTCTGAGCCCCTCGCCGCGGGAAGCCGCGCTTTGGGGGGCGCTGGGGGCAGGTCACGGGGAGACCCCCCCCCAAAAGCGGCGCCTCCCGCGCGCGCCCGGCCGCGGGTCACGTGGGGCGGCACCGGCGCGCGCTTCCCGTTCCCGCCCCGCGGAGTGGCGGGAAATGTAGGCGGGGAAAAAGCGGCCCAAAACGGCCCAAAACGCAGCCGTTCCCCTCAAAACGCTGCCGGGACGCTGCTTTCCGCTCAGAACGCCACCAAAACACAGCTTTTTCGCCTCAAAACGCCAGCAAAACCCAACTTCTTCTCTCAAAACACAATTTTTCCCCTTAAAAAGCCACCAAAGCGACACTTTTCCCCTCAGAACCCCACCAAAAACTCCCCTTTCTCTCAGAGATGTACCAAAACCTGGGTTTTTACCTCAAAACACCACCAAAACCCAGCTTTTTACCTCAAAACGCCACCAAAACCCCTCTTTCTCCCTCAGAATTGTACCAAAACCCAACTTTTTCCCCCCTTTTCCCCTCACAAATTGACCAAAACCCCTCTTTTTCCCCCCAAACCTCATTTCCCCCCCCACCCCCGCAGGGCCTCACGAGGTCAAACATGGCGCCGGCCTGTCCCCTCCCCCACTCCGTGTCCCCCCCGTGTCCCCCCCCATTAATCCCTTAATCCCCCACCAGCCTCAGCCCAGAGCCGGGACGAGCTGTGGGGAGGGTCTCAGAGCTCACAGACCCCCACCCCCAATCCCCTCCCAACTCCAACCCCCCAAATGCTCCCAGACCCCCACAGACCCCCCAAATCCCCTTGAAAGCCCCTCAGAACCCCCCCAGGACCCCCCCCCATGTCGGAGTCGGAGGAGAATGGAGAGGGTGAGGCTGGGGGGTCTTGAGGGGGGGGTCTTGAAGGGTTTGGGGGGGTCTTGAAGGTTTTTTGGGGGGTCTTGAATGTTCTGGGGGGATCTTGAAGGCTCTGGGGGGGTCTTGGAGACTTTGGGGGTTCTTGAAGGTTCTGGGAGGGTCTTGGAGACTTTGGGGGGTCTTGAAGGTTCTGAGGGGGTCTTGGAGACTTTGGGGGGGTCTTGAAGGCTCTGGGGGGGTCTTGGAGACTTTGGGGAGGTTCTTGGAGACTTTGGGGGGTCTTGAAGGCTCTGGGGGGTTCTTGGAGACTTTGGGGGGTCTTGAAGGCTCTGGGGGGTTCTTGAAGGGTTTGGGGTGCGTTTCTCCCCTTTTCCCCCCAGGCCCCCCCAAGGGTCTCTCCCCGCTGTCCGAAGCCCTGGCGTGGGCAGGATCCGCAGGTAACGCCGGGGGTCCCTCCGCTGGGGGCGCTGGTTTGAGTGATGAGATTGGGGGGGTGGGAGGGGTGGGGACCCCCCCAGGACCCCGTCAGCGTCGCCCCCCACACCCCAAACACAAAGGCCAAGCGTCGGGGGGCGGGGCGGGGGTCCATCGCTCCCCCCGCGCCCTGTTCTGCCTCCGCCTCAACAACCCCCTGCGCCGGGCGGCCATCAGCATCGTGGAGTGGAAGTGAGTCGGGAAAGGGTTAACTGGGGCAGGGGGAGGGGGGCTTAAAGATGTGGACCCCCCCCAGTCGACCTTCTGTGTGTCCCCCCCAAACAAAGACCCTTTGACATCCTCATCCTCGCCACCATCTTCGCCAACTGCGTGGCTCTGGGGGTCTACATCCCCTTCCCCGAGGATGACTCCAACACGGCCAACCACAACCTGGTGAGACCCCCTCCCCAAATTGACCCCCCCTCCCCAAGTTAAAACCCACCCCCCTGGGCTCCCACAGACACCCCCCAACCCCTAAACACACCCCCAGGACCCTCAGTGTGCCTCCCCAGCCTTAAAAAGGGGGGAGAAACCCACCCCCCCTCCCCAAATCCTTAGTGGGGGGGGTTGGGGAGGGGGATTGAGGGGGTCATGGGGGGGGAGGGTTGTTCCCTGAGGGGTGTTGTGTGTGTGTGTGTGTGTGTGTGTGTCCACGTGCTGCTGCCCTAAGCTGCTTATCTGTGTGGGGGGGGGGTTAATCCGGGTCTATCTGGGAGGGGGAGGCGTTAAGCTGGGTTTATCTGTCTGGGATGGGAGAGGAGGAGGGTGCTGGGCAGGGTCCTGAGCTGTTTCCCCCTGCCCTTCCTCCCCCAGGGTGATGATGATGATGGTGCTGGGCAGGGTCCTGAGCTGTTTCCCCCTGCCCTTCCTCCCCCAGGGTGATGATGATGATGGTGCTGGGGAGGGTCCTGAGCTGTTTCCCCCTGCCCTTCCTCCCCCGGGGTGATGATGATGATGATGTCAATGGTGATGATGATGATGGTGGTGCTGGGGAGATCCTGAGCCATCTCCCCCCTGGCCTTCCTCCCCCAGGAGCAGGTGGAGTACGTGTTCCTCATCATCTTCACGGCCGAGACGTTCCTGAAGATCGTGGCCTACGGGCTGGTGCTGCACCCCAGCGCCTACATCCGCAACGGCTGGAACCTGCTCGACTTCATCATCGTCATCGTCGGGTGAGGGGGTCAGGGGCTGCTCCAGGGGGTCCCCAGGGAGCCTTCATCCAGGGAGTCTTCATCCTTGGAGCCTTCATTCAGGGGGATCCCCAGGGACTGCTCCAGGGGGCCCCCAGGGAGCCTTCATCCAGGGGGTTCTCCATCGAGTCTTCATCCATGGAGGGGCTGCTCCAGGGGGTTCCTCATGGAGCCTTCATCCAGGAGCCTTCATGCAGGGAGCTGCTCCAGGGGGTTCCTCATGGAGCCTTCATCCAGGAGCCTTCATGCAGGGAGCTGCTCCAGGGGGTTCCTTATGGAGCCATCATCCAGGAGCCTTCATCCAGGGAGCTGCTCCAGGGGGTTCCTCATGGAGCCTTCATCCAGGAGCCTTCATCCAGGGAGCTGCTCCAGGGGGTTCCTCATGGAGCCTTCATCCAGGAGCCTTCATCCAGGGAGCTGCTCCAGGGGGTTCCTCATGGAGCCTTCATCCAGGAGCCTTCATCCAGGGTGATCTCAAACATGGGGCTTTCATCCAGGGGGCTCCCCAGGGGGACCTTCCTCGGGGACCTTCCCCACGAGGCTCCAGCCCAACTTGTCTCTTTCTGGGGCACTTCTGAGGGCACCAACTCCCCGTCCCCAGCCCCCCCGAGCCCACCCCCTGAGCCCCTGCCCTCCCTCCCCAGGCTGTTCAGCGTGCTCCTGGAGCAGTTGTCCCACAAGCCCGGCGAAGCCCATCACATGAGCGGCAAACCCGGCGGCTTCGACGTCAAAGCCCTTCGCGCCTTCCGCGTGCTGCGGCCGCTGCGCCTCGTCTCGGGGGTGCCCAGTGAGTCTGGGGGGGCAGAGTGGGGTCTTGGAGGGGAGGGCGCTTCACCCTCATCTCTCACCTCCTACCTGGTGTCCCTGCGAAGGTCTGCACATCGTGCTCAACTCCATCATGAAGGCCATGGTGCCGCTGCTGCACATCGCGCTGCTCGTGCTCTTCGTCATCATCATCTACGCCATCATCGGCCTCGAGCTCTTCATCGGCCGCATGCACAAGACCTGCTTCTTCATCGGCTCGGGTGAGGCACCCCAAAGGGACCCTAAAGAGACCCCAAACAGCTCCTAAAAAGACCCCAAACAGCTCCCAGAGGCATCCCAAAGGGACCCTAAAGAGACCCCAAACAGCTCCCAGAGGCATCCCAAAGGGACCCCGAAAGAGACCCCAAAGAGCTCCCAAAGGGACCCCAAACAGCTCCGAGAGACACCCCAAAGGGACCCCCAAAGAGACCCCAAAGGGACCCCAAAGGGACCCCAAACATCTCTTAGAGGCACCCCAAAGAGACCCTAAAGGGACCCCCAAAGAGACCCCAAAGAGCTCCCAGAGCCACCCCAAACTGCTCCTGAAGGAACCCCAAAGATCCTCTGAAGGGACCTCAGACAGCTCCTGAATCCACCCTCCTGGAGGTTCTGACCCCCAGAACCCATCGTTTCGGGGTCCTGCCCCCCGTTCTCGGGCCCCGCAGAGCTGGAGTCGGAGGAGGAGCCGTCGCCGTGCGCGTTCTCGGGCCACGGCCGCGCGTGCCTGCAGAACAACACCGAGTGCCGCGGCCGCTGGGAGGGGCCCAACGGCGGCATCACCAACTTCGACAACTTCTTCTTCGCCATGCTCACGGTGTTCCAGTGCATCACCATGGAGGGCTGGACCGACGTCCTGTACTGGGTCAGCACCCCAGAGCCCCTCACATGCGCCCCAGAACCGGCACCAGCACCCCAAAACACCCCACAGGGGCCCCAAAACCCACACATGGGCCCCAAAACCCACACATGGGCCTCAAAACCGGCACCAGCACCCCAAAACCCACACATGGGCCCCAAAACCTGCACCAGCACCCCAAAACACCCCACATGGACCCCAAAACCCACACATGGGCCCCAAAACCCACACATGGGCCTCAAAACACCCCACAGGGGCCCCAAAATCCACACATGGGCCCCAAAACCTGCACCAGCACCCCAAAACACACACAGGGGCCCCAAAACCCACACATGGGCCCCAAAACCCACACATGGGCCTCAAAACCTGCACAAGCACCCCAAAACACACACATGGACCCCAAAACCCACACACAGGCCCCAAAACCCACACATGCATCACCATGGAGGGCTGCACCGATGTGCTCTACTGGGTGAGCACCCCAAAACCTGCACCAGCACCCCAAAACACCCCACATGGGCCCCAAAACCCCTCCATGCACCCCCAGACCTGGGTCAGCACCCCAACCCCAACCTCACCCCCAGATGCAGGACGCGATGGGCCACGAGCTGCCCTGGATTTACTTCGTCAGCCTCGTCATCTTCGGCTCCTTCTTTGTCCTCAACCTGGTGCTGGGGGTGCTCAGCGGGTGAGTGGTGGCCATACGCCATTAGCAGCTCATTAGCATATCATTTGCATCCTGTTAGGGCTTGGTTGCCGTGTCTTTAGCATGTTGTGAACGTGACACTTGGTCTTTGCCCTCTGTTACCTGTGTCCTTAAATACCCCCAGCACATCGATGATGCCTCATTAGCATATCATCAGCATATCTTTAGCATATTATTAGCATATCGTTAGCATATCATTATCATATAGTTAGGACGCTGTTGACATCCCAATAGCATCTCATTAGCAATCCGTCAGCCTGTCACTGCCACCAAGGTGTCCTTAGGTGCCCTCAGTGGGTCATTAGCATGCCATTAGCCCCTCATTATCAACTCTTTAGCATCTCATTAGCATCCAATTAGCATCTCATTAGCGATTAATCATCTCTTCACCAGCCTTTGACTGCCACATCCTTAACCCTTCCCATCGAGGTGTCCTTCTGCAATGGGGGTCATTAGTGGGTCGTGTGGGTGCCATTAGCCCCTCATTAGCATCTCATTAGCATGTGCCGGCCCCAGGGAGTTCTCCAAGGAGCGGGAGAAGGCGAAGGCGCGCGGCGACTTCCAGAAGCTGCGGGAGAAGCAGCAGCTGGAGGAGGATCTGAGGGGCTACATGGACTGGATCACCCAGGCCGAGGAGCTGGAGGGCGACGAGGACGAGCACGAGAAGCACCGTCAGTCGGGGGGGGTTGGGGGGTCCGGGGGGGCGGTTTGAGACCCCTCCCCAAATCCCCCAACACCCCCCTCCCCAAGGTCTGACCCCAGAGGAGCTGCTGGGCAAGAGGAAGCCGCGGCTCAAGTGGCTGCGCCACACCAGTCACTCCACGGACACCCACGGTAATGACACCCCTCCAGAGCCCCCTCCCCATACTTTGGGGTGCCCCCCACAAACACGTTGACCTTTGACCTCACGCCCCCTCCCCAGCCAGTCTCCCCGGCAGCGAAACCACGTCGGTCAACACCGAGACGGTGGCAGAGGAGGAGACGGCGCCGAGCGCCTGCGACCGCTGCCTGTGAGATCCAAAACCCCCCTTTCTCACCCCAAAACCCCCCTTTCCCACCCCAAACCCCCCTTTCTCACCCCAAATTTAGGGGTAACAGCACCTCTTTTTTTTTCTCCTCCTTTCCCAGGGGTAAAATCACCAAGACCAAGTTCTGGTGAGCGGGGGAGGAAAATCCCACCTGAGGGGCCTTCAGCAGAGCCCACGGCCCCCAGCACCCACCTGCCTTCCCTTTGACACCCCAAATCGACTGAAACTGACCCAAATTGACCTCCCCAGGCGCCGGCTCCGTCGCCTCAACCGCCTGTGGCGTCGCCGGTGCCGCGGCGCCGTCAAATCCGTCTCCTTCTACTGGACCGTCCTGCTCCTGGTGTTCCTCAACACCCTCACCATCGCCTCCGAGCACCACGGGCAGCCGCCCTGGCTCACGCAAATCCAAGGTAGGAAGCTTCGAAACCACCCTGAAACGTCTCGAAACCTTCTTGAAACACCTCTAAACCTCTCAAACCCCCCTCAAAACGTCTCAAAACCACCCCAAAACATCTCAAAACCTTCTTGAAACACCTCTAAACCTCTCAAAAGCACCCCAAAACATCCCAAAAACACCCCAAAACATCTCAAAACACCTCTAAACCACCCCAAAATGTCTCAAAACGTCTCTAAACGTCTCACCGCCACCTCTGACCCACCCCAAAACCCCTCTCTCCCCCCAGCCTACGCCAACAAGGCGCTGCTGTCGCTGTTCGGGGCCGAGATGCTGCTCAAGCTCTACGCCCTGGGCCCCTCCAGCTACTTCTCGAGCTTCTTCAACCGCTTCGACTGCTTCGTGGTGTGCGGGGGGGTGCTGGAGACGGCGCTGGTGGAGCGCGGCGCCATGGAGCCGCTCGGCATCTCGGTGCTGCGCTGCGTCCGGCTCCTGCGCGTCTTCAAGGTCACCAGGTCAGGAGGGGGCTCGGGGGTGGGGGCTGGGGGGCGGCTACGGGGCGTGGAGGCGGGGGGGGGTCTCACAGGCACCTCGTGGTCACCTCATGGTCACCCCCATGTTCATCTCATGGTCACCCCTTGGTCACCGTGTGGTGTGGGAGGATCTTGTGGTCACCTCAACTCATGGTGGTCCCCATGTTCATCTCATGATCATCCCATGGTCACTTCATGATCACCCCACAGTCACCTCATGGTGACCCCCATGTTCATCTCATGATCACCCCATGGTCACCTCTATGATCCTCTCATGGTCATCTCATGGTGACCCCCCATGTTCATCTCATGGTCACCTTCAAGGTCTGAGGGGACCTCATAAGTCACCTCTACATTCATCTCATGGTCACCATATGGTCATTGTGCTCACCTCATGGTCACCCCACAGTCACCTCGTGGTCACCCCCATGTTCATCTCATGGTCACCTCATGTGCCCCCATAGTGACCTCACGGTGACCCCGCAATTGACCTCCCATGACCCCACGATGACCTCATGGTGACCCCACCATGACCCCGCGCTGCCCCCGCAGGCACTGGGCGTCCCTGAGCAACCTGGTGGGGTCTCTGCTGAACTCCATGAAGTCCATCGCGTCGCTGCTGCTGCTGCTCTTCCTCTTCATCATCATCTTCGCGCTGCTGGGGATGCAGCTGTTCGGCGGCCGCTTCAGCTTCGACGAGGCGCACGCCAAGCGCAGCACCTTCGACTCCTTCCCGCAGGCGCTGCTCACCGTCTTCCAGGTACCCCACACCCAGCAGGGGACCCCAACACCTGCGGGGGACACCCAAAATGCCCACCAGGGGACACCAAACATGCAGCAAGAGGCCTCAAAATGCAACAGAGGACCCCAAAACCTGGGGGGGACCCCAAACATGCAGCAGGAGACCCCCAAAATCCATCAGGGGACACCAAAACCTGGGGGGAGACCCCAAAATGCAGCAGGAAACCACAAACATGCATCAGGGGATCAAAACTCCATCAGGGAACCCCAAATATCCATCAGGGGACCCCAGAATCCATCCAGGGACCCCAAAAATGCATCAGAAGACCCCAAAACGTGGGAGGACTCCAAACATGGAGCAGGGCACTCCCAAAAATCCTTCAGGAGACCCCAAAACCTGGGAGGGACCTCAAATATCCATCAGGGGACCCCAAAACTCGTGGGGTGACCCTAAAATTCATGGTGGACCCCAAAGCCTGAGGGACACCTGTGGTGGGACCCCCAAACCTCATGGGACACCCCAAACCTGTCCCATCACTCCAGTGGGAGCCAGAGGAGGAGGATGGGGAAGGCGAGGGGCACTGGGAGGGTTGGGGGGCTACTGGGAGCACTGGGGGGGTCCCCGCTGAGGTTTTGGGGTGCGTCCCACCCCAGATCCTGACCGGGGAGGACTGGAACGCCGTGATGTACGACGGCATCATGGCCTACGGCGGCCCCGTGTTCCCCGGCATGCTGGTCTGCGTCTACTTCGTCATCCTCTTCATCTGCGGCAACTGTCAGCGCTGGGGGGCACTGGGGGGCACTGGGAGAGGGACTGGGGGGGACAGGGAGGGCACTGGGAGAACTGGGAAGGGACTGGGGAGCACTGGGAGGCAGTGGGGGGCACTGGGGAGATACTGGGGGTCACTGGGAGGCACTGGGGAGATAGTGGGAGGCACTGGGAGATACTGGGGCACTGTGGATATACTGGGAGCTACTGGGACATACTGGGAGGCACTGGGAGCAGTAGTTAACCCCTTGTTGCCCGCAGACATCCTGCTCAACGTGTTCCTGGCCATCGCTGTGGACAACCTGGCTGACGGCGACAACATCAACACGGGGGGCGACCGGAAGTGAGGGGGGTTGGGGGGACCCCGGGGGATCCCCACGGTGGGGGGAGGGGCGCGCGGTGACGTCACCCGCTCTGACCCCGCCCCCCACCCTCCCCCTCCCAGGGAGAAGGTTGAGGAGAGCGGAGCCGGGAGCGGGGCCGTGGCCGTGACGGTGAGGGGGGACCAGTGCTCCCAGTAACCTCCCCAGTAGCCCCTCCAGTCACCACCAGCGCTCCCAGTAACCTCCCCAGTAGCCCCTCCAGTCACCACCAGCGCTCCCAGTAACCTCCCCAGTAACCCCTCCAGTCACCACCAGCGCTCCCAGTAACCTCCCCAGTAGCCCCTCCAGTCACCACCAGCGCTCCCAGTAACCTCCCCAGTAGCCCCTCCAGTCACCACCAGCGCTCCCAGTAACCTCCCCAGTAGCCCCTCCAGTCACCACCAGCGCTCCCAGTAACCTCCCCAGTAGCCCCTCCAGTCACCACCAGCGCTCCCAGTAACCTCCCCAGTAGCCCCTCCAGTCACCACCAGCGCTCCCAGCAACCTCCCAGTGTCCCCAGTAACCTCCAGTGCTCCCAGTGCCCCAGTCTCCCCTCACACACTCCCTTCCCCAGGTCGAGGGGGAGCAGCCGGAGGAGGATGAGGAGGAGGAGGAGGAAGAGGAGGGGGAAGGGAGTGAGGAAGGTCAGTGGCACCACAGGGGGGTCCCGGGGGGGGTATTTGGGGCTGATTTGCCCCAGGGGGGTATTTGGGGGGTATTTAGGGCTGATCTTGCCCCGGGGCGGTTCCAGGCGCCGATGGGGTCCCGGGGCCGGGGTCGCCTGGGGCCGGGTCGCGGCAGGAGCCCCCCCAGGAGCCGCCCCCCAAGAGCAAAGTGACGCCGATCCCCGAGGGCAGCGCGTTCTTCCTGCTCAGCGCCAGCAACCCGTGAGCACTGGGGGCACTGGGGGTACTGGGAGGGACTGGGGGCACTGGGGGCACTGGGTGCACTGGGAGGGAGTGGGGGCACTGGGGGCACTGGGAGGGACTGGGAGGGATTGAGGGGACTGGGGGCACTGGGAGGGACTGGGAGGGACTGGGGGGACTGGGAGGGACTGGGAGGGATTGAGGGGACTGAGGGGACTGGGGGCACTGGGAGTGACTGGGAGGGACTGGGGGGACTGGGAGGGACTGGGGGGCACTGGGAGTGACTGGTTGGTGCCGTGCAGATTGCGGGTGCGCTGCCACGCTCTCATCCACCACCACATCTTCACCAACCTCATCCTCGTCTTCATCATCCTCAGCAGTGTGTCCCTGGCTGCCGAGGACCCCGTCAGGGCCCACTCGCCCCGGAACCACGTGGGCAAATGGGAGCAACTGGGAGCAACTGGGAGATGGGGGCTAACGGGGGAACATAGGGGGGAAGGACTCACCCCATAGTGGGGAGGCAGAAATGGGGGGATGGGAGCAGTTTGGGGGGGTCCTGAGGGTTTGGGGGGTGGGGTAGAGATAGGGGCAACTGGGGAGACTGGGATGAACTGGGAGGAAATGGGAGACAGTGGTTAACACAGCACACTGGGGAAGGACTCACCCCACAGTGGGGAGGCAGAAATGGGAGGGTGGGAGCAGTTTGGGGGCGTTTGTGGGGTCCTGAGGATTGGGGGAGGCTCTGGGGGGAACTGGGAGGACTGGGATGAACTGGGAGGACTGGAGGGGTCACCCCATTTCCCCTCTCCCCCCCAAGATCTTGGGCTACTTTGACTACGCCTTCACCTCCATCTTCACCGTGGAGATCCTGCTGAAGGTATTTCGGGGGGCTCTGGGGGTGTTTTGAGGGTCCCTCCGGGGTTCTGGGGGTAGGGGGAGTTTTGGGGGGGTCCCAATGACCCGACTGTGTCCCCCCCAGATGACAGCATTCGGGGCTTTCCTGCACAAAGGCTCCTTCTGCCGGAACTGGTTCAACCTCCTCGACCTACTGGTGGTCGGGGTCTCCCTCATCTCCTTTGGCATCCAGTGAGCCTGGGGGGCACTGGGGAGGGGAACTGTGGGGGTTACTGGGAGGCACTGGGAGCACTGGTGTCTTCCTCCAATGCCCCTGGCAGCTCCAGTGCCATCTCGGTGGTGAAGATCCTGAGGGTCCTGCGGGTCCTGAGGCCCCTCCGAGCCATCAACCGGGCCAAGGGGCTCAAGGTGGGAGCACTGGGAGGAACTGGGAGCACTGGGAGGGACGGACTGGGAGGACTGGAGGAGGCTGGGAGCACTGGGAGGGACTGGGAGCAGCCTCTCTGCAAACACAGGTAGCGATGGGGAGAGAACTGAGGACATTGGGAGGGACTGGGAGGGTACTGGGAGCACTGGGGAAGGCCCTACTGGTGTTACTGGGCTGAGAAAAGCACAAGCATCAGCTTCCCTGTGGCTCTTCCCCTGCTTTTGGGGTGCCCCCAGCACATGGTGCAGTGGCATTGGGGTGTCCCTTCCCCTGCTTTTGGGGTGCCCCCAGCACGTGGTGCGGTGGCACTGGGGTGTCCCTTACCCTGCTTTTGGGGTGCCCCCAGCACGTGGTGCGGTGGCACTGGGGTGTCCCTTACCCTGCTTTTGGGGTGCCCCCAGCACGTGGTGCAGTGCGTGTTCGTCGCCATCCGCACCATCGGCAACATCATGATCGTGACGACGCTGCTGCAGTTCATGTTCGCCTGCATCGGGGTGCAGCTCTTCAAGGTGAGGGGGGAAAGACACCCCAAACTGCCCCCCCCGAGGCTCTGCACCCCTAAACCCACCCCCTGCCCTCCCCTCCCTCTCTGTCTCCCCAGGGCAAGTTCTACAGCTGCACCGACGAGGCCAAGCACACGCCGGGGGAGTGCAAGTGGGTCTCAGCCCCAAAATGAGGCCTCACACCCCCAAAATGATCCCCTGCACCCCCAAAATAACCCAAATGCCTCCAAAATGACCCCTCGCAGCCCCAAAATGATCCCCTACACCACTAAACTGACCCCTGACACCCCCAAAATAACCCCACACATGACCCCTGACACCCCCACACTGACCTCCCGCAGCCCTGAACTGCTCTGGGGGTCCCTGACTGTGTGTGGGGGGGTCCTACCCGTGTCCCTGATGTGTCCTTGTGGGGCCTCTCGTGTCCTCTCCTGACCTTTTCTGACCTCTCATGTCCTCTTGTGTCCTACCATGACCTCTCATGTCCTCTTGTGACCTCTTGTGTCCTACCATGACCTCTCGTGACCTCTCATGATCTCCTGTGACCTCCCACGCCCTCTCCTGCCCCCGGGGGCTCCCTCACCCCCCTCCTGTCCCCTCCCTCCGCAGGGGCACGTTCCTGGTGTACAAGGACGGGGACGTCGCCCACCCGTCGGTGCGCGAGCGGCTGTGGCACAACAGCGACTTCAACTTCGACAACGTGCTGGCGGGAATGATGGCGCTGTTCACCGTGTCCACCTTCGAGGGGTGGCCCTCGTGAGTCTGGGGGGGTCACCGGGGGAGGATGAGTCTGGGGGACGCACGGGGAGAGGGGTCACCCCATGGGGAGGGTCTCACCACCCCTTGGCTCCCACCCAACCCCCAAAGGCTGCTGTACAAAGCCATCGACGCCAACGCCGAGGACCAAGGGCCCATCTACAACTACCGCGTGGAGATCTCCATCTTCTTCATCGTCTACATCATCGTCATCGCCTTCTTCATGATGAACATCTTCGTGGGCTTCGTCATCATCACGTTCCGGGCGCAGGGCGAGAGCGAGTACCGCAACTGCGAGCTGGACAAGAACCAGGTGAGGGGGAAGCGGGGGCTGGGGGCGATGGGGGGAAGGGGGGGAGTTTGGAGGGAGAAAGTGGGGGAACTTCAGTGAGAAAAAGGGGGTTCCTCTGACTTCCAAGGGAAAAAAAGTGGGGTTTTGGTTGAGTTCTGAGGGGAAAAGTTGGGCTTTGGTGGAGTTTTGAGGGAAAAGACAGGGTTTTGGAGCAGCTGTGAGGGAGGAAGGCAGCAGAGGCAGAGCTGTGCTGCTGAGCCCTCACCTCGCCGTGCTGTCCCCGTGCCTCTCCCCATGCCTCCCTCAGCGGCAGTGTGTGGAATACGCCCTGAAGGCTCAGCCCCTGCGCCGCTACATCCCCAAGAACCGCAACCAGTACCGCGTGTGGGCCATGGTCAACTCCACCGCCTTCGAGTACATCATGTTCGTCCTCATCCTCCTCAACACCATCGCTCTGGCCGTCCAGGTGCGTGTCCAGAGGGGTTTGGGGATACCTGGGGGGCGGGGAGGGCGGTTAAAGATCAACCCCCCGTCCCTCTGTGCCCCCTCCAAGCACTATGAGCAGTCCAAACCCTTCAACTACGTGATGGACCTTCTCAACATGGTGTTCACGGGGCTCTTCACCGTTGAGATGGTGCTCAAGATCATCGCCTTCAAGCCTCGGGTAGGTCCTTGTTGTGGGGCGGGGGGCTTCATGTTGAGGGAGGAGCTGTCCCGGGAGGATGGGGGTCACCCTCTCCCCATCCCCCCTGCCCTCCCCAGCACTACTTCTGTGATGCCTGGAATACCTTTGATGCCCTCATCGTGGTGGGCAGCGTGGTGGACATCGCTGTCACCGAGGTCAACGTGAGTCTCTCTTTCTCCCCCCCGTGGTGGGGGGATCCTCTGGATCCAGGATGAGGTGGTTTTCTTGTTTGGGGAGGGGGTTTCAAACCCCCCTTCCCCTCGCTGTGTCCACGCTCCTCACATCCATCCGTCTCCATCCACCCATCTCCATCCGTGACTCCTCGTGCCTGTGTGTGACAGAACGGGGGGCACGTTGGCGAGGTACAGCGGGGTTTAGGGCGAGGAGGAGGGGTGGGGAAGGAGTTCTGGGGGGATCACGCCCCTACCTCCTCCCCACGCAGAGCTCAGAGGACAGTTCTCGTATCTCCATCACCTTCTTCCGGCTGTTCCGCGTGATGCGCCTGGTGAAGCTGCTCTCCAAGGGCGAGGGCATCCGCACGCTGCTCTGGACCTTCGTCAAGTCCTTCCAGGTGGGACACTGAGGGGGGAGAAGAACACAATGAGGTGGGGAGGGGGGTCACAAACATCATGTGGGACACAGATCCCCTCCCCTTTGACCACCTCCACAGGCTCTGCCCTACGTCGCCCTCCTCATCGCTATGATCTTCTTCATCTACGCTGTCATCGGGATGCAGGTGACGGGGGTCTCGTGGGAGGTGGAGGGGGAGGAACCTCACGAGCCCCCAACCCCTCCTATAAGGCCCCAGCTCCTCCTGCAAGCCCCCAACCTCTCTCCCAGACCTTTGGGAAGGTGGCACTGCAGGATGGGACACAGATCAACCGCAACAACAACTTCCAGACCTTCCCCCAGGCCGTCCTGCTGCTCTTCAGGTGGGATTTGGGGAGGGAGGAGAGAAGGGGTGTGTTGTGGGGAAGAGGGACACTAGAAGGGGGTCCCCCCTGTTTTTGGGGTGCAGGTGTGCCACGGGGGAGGCCTGGCAGGAGATCATGCTGGCCAGCCTGCCCGGCAAACGCTGCGACCCCGAGTCGGACGCGGAGCCCGGGGAGGAGTTCACCTGCGGCAGCAACTTTGCCATCGCCTACTTCATCAGCTTCTTCATGCTCTGCGCCTTCCTGGTGAGCACACACGCACCCCACAGCCCTCTTTTCTCGAGGAGAGGGGGGGAGTTGGGGGGTCCTGATGGTTTGTGTCCCTCCCTCTCCCCACACCTCCCAGATCATCAACCTCTTCGTGGCCGTCATCATGGACAACTTTGACTACCTGACGCGAGACTGGTCCATCCTGGGCCCCCACCACTTGGATGAGTTCAAAAGGGTCTGGTCTGAGTACGACCCTGCTGCCAGGTTTGTCATTGGCACCTTGTGGCCCCCTCCCCAGTTCAAAACGAGGAGGGGGACACGCACAACGCCCCCCCTCCAATCCCCCTCCCTACAGGGGCCGCATCAAGCACTTGGACGTGGTGACGCTGCTGCGCCGCATCCAGCCCCCGCTGGGCTTTGGGAAGCTCTGTCCGCACCGTGTCGCTTGCAAGGTCACACTGTGGGCAGGGGGAGGGGGTGGGTTTTGTGGGGAGAGGGGCTTTAGGTTCAAACCCATCCCCTCCTCCTCCTCCCCACAGCGGTTGGTGGCCATGAACATGCCCCTCAACTCGGATGGGACCGTCACCTTCAACGCCACCCTCTTCGCCCTGGTGCGCACCTCCCTCAAGATCAAGACTGAAGGTTGGGAGATGAGGAGGGGAGGGAAGCACCCGGAGACCCTCCCCCACAACATTCCAAGGTGGGAGAATCCCCCCATTTTCCCTGCTGTGGGGGGATGACACCCCCCCCCCATCCCCCAGGGAACCTGGACGTGGCCAACAAGGAGCTTCGTGCCGTCATCAAGAAGATCTGGAAGAGGACCAAGCCCAAGCTGCTGGATGAAGTCATTCCCCCTCCCGAGGGTCAGTCTCCCGCCACCCCCCACATCCCGGGGACCCCTTTTTTGGGGGGTCACTGTTAGTCCTGACCCCCCTGTGCCTGCTGTCCCCCCCTGCAGAAGAAGAGGTCACTGTGGGCAAGTTCTACGCCACCTTCCTCATCCAGGACTATTTCCGCAAGTTCCGGCGCCGCAAGGAACGGGGGATGTTGGGGCCCAGCGCGGGGCCCAGCAACGAGTGTGCGCTGCAGGTGGGCTTTGAGGGGTGCCCCCAGACCCATTTCCCCTTGGGTGCCCTCCCCAAGCCCCTTGTACCTCCCTGGGGGGGGGGGGGGGCAATTGAGCCCATTCCTGGGGATCAAAACCACCTCATGGTGGCCAAGTCCACCCACCTAGGAGCCAATGGGAACCACAGTGACTCCCCCCGGGAGCCAAATTGTCCCCCTCGGGGGTCAAATGGGTGCTGAGACACCCCCCTTTCCATCCCCCGCCGCCTCAGGCCGGGCTGCAGACGCTGCAGGCGCTGGGCCCCGAGATGCGCCGGGCGCTGAGCTGTGACCTGGAGGGTGCCGGGAGCCCGGGAGCTACCGAGGAGGAACCGCTGACCTACGCCGTAAGCCCCGTGGACCCCTCCCCAGATCTGTGTGTCCCCCTCCCCACTTCAGGACCCACCGATGACCCTCCCCCTCAACCTCTACCCACAGGCTCCCGAGACGCTGTACGGCTCTGCCTCCGACCCCCCGCTGCTGGGGGATCCAGCCCCGGCGCCCCCCGCGGGGGACGAGCCCTCGCCCCCTCCCCACGGCGCCGCACCGCGCTTGGGGGGCAGCAGGTACGGCCGTGGGGAGGGGGACGGGGGACGCGGGTGGGCTTTTTGGGGGAGGCGGGTGTCCTCACAGCTCTGTGCCGCAGGAGGCTGTCAGAAGCGGGAGGGGGGCAGGAGGAAGCAGCCCCCTCCCCAGAGGAGGAGCTGGCGGGAGCTGAGCCGGGGGACGGCAGCCACGAAGAGGAGCCGGAGGCCCCGACCCCCCGTCGCCGCTGGGGGGGGGGACAGGTACCGCCGCGCCCCGGGGAGCCCCCTTCCCAAATCCTGGGGAGGGAAGAGCGTTCCAACTGGGGCAGGGGTCCCTCCAGACCCCTAAGACCCGCCTGTCTCCCCCCTGCAGGGTGCTGGGGACTCTGCCCGCCCCCTGCCCCCCGCGCTGGGCCGGAGAGGGGCCGCGGGGGGGGTCGTTGCCGTTGCCCCCCCGTCATTTTGCCCTGGAGGGGCAGCAGCTCAAACGGCGGCGGCTGTTGCCGCCCACCCCCACAGGTAGGGATGGGGAAGGGGCTCCACGCACCCCTTCCCCCCACTTCCCCACCCTCAGTAGCCCGCGGGGGGGTCCCAGGCTGAGAGACCCCCCCGCCCAGGCCGGAAGCCCTCGTTCACCATCCAGTGCCTGCGGCGCCAGGGCAGCTGCGAGGACGAGCCCATCCCGGGCACCTACAACCCCTCGGGACCCCCCGGCCCCCCGCGGCCTCAGGTACCCCCGGCTCCACCGCACACACGACCCTCTAAGGAGATCCTCGTCCTCCTCTTCCCCAGCCCGACGTCCTCACCTTCCTCCCCTGACCTCAGCCTCCGCCCGCCTGCCTCACCTTCCTCTCCTGCCACCTCTCCATCCTCCTCCTCCCCGCGCAGGGCTACGGCAGCTCCGAGACCTGGCGCCTGGGGGGCTCCTCGCACTCCTGGGCCACGGCTCCCACTCGCAGCCACGTTCTCTACGCCCCCCTCATCCTGGTGGAGGGGGGTCCACCGGCGGGAGACCCCCCCCTGTCCCGTTGGTTCGTGGGGGACCGCGGCCCCCCCCGGCTCCCTGCGGCTGCGGCCCCACGGCTCTGCCGACAGCCTGGTGGAAGCCGTGAGTGTGGGGGAACGGGGGGCGGGACACACACGCCACAGCGGGGTGCGAGGAGACCCCCCCTCACACCCTCACTCCCCCCAGGTGCTCATCTCAGAGGGACTGGGGCTCTTCGCCCGCGACCCCAAATTCGTGGCGGTGGCCAAACGCGAGATCGCCGACGCCTGCGACATGACGATGGACGAGATGGAAAGCGCGGCCACGGACCTGCTCACCCGCCGGCGCCCCCCGCACGCCCCCGCAGCCCCCCACCCCTCTACCCCCACGGCCGCCGTCTACAGCGACGAGGAGCCGCTGCGGCCGCCGCCCGAGGAGGAGCTGGCGGACGAGATGGTGTGTGCGGCCGGGCTCTAGGACCCAGCGGCCGCGTCTGGACCCAGCAGCGTGCGGGAGCTCAGAAAAACAGGTTTTACTCAAAAAAAACCCAAAAGAGGGGTTTTCCTCAAAAAGAAAATAAAAGGTTTTATCCCCCCTAAAAGGAGTTTTAGTCAACAAAACCCCAGCAGAAGCAGAGGAGCGTTTCCACAAAAAAGGGGCGTTTTATTAAAAAACACCCGAAAAATGAGAAGAGCAAAAGAAATTAAAGGTTTGTGCTCAGAAAGAGGGGTTTTACTCAGAAAAAAAAGAAAAGGCTCTAAAGAAGAGAGAGGATTTTCTTAAAAAGGAACATCTATACCTCAAAAAGAGATTTATCCTTAAAAAAGGGATGTTTTACCCCAGAAAAAGGACTTCCTACAAAAAAAGAGTGTTTCCTCGCTTCAGCCCTAGAACAGTTTATGTCAGAAAAAGGTGTTTATCTCATGCCTGTGTCTATGAGGAGAGGGTTTTGTCCAAAAAAGGTGTTTTCTTCCCTTAGGGAAGGGTGTGAAGCTCCTCAAAAACGGGGCCCTCCTACGCGGCCGCGACCCCCAAATCCCCCCCAAAATGCCTCAAAATCCGTCGTAACCTCCAAAGTTTAATAATAATAAAAAAAAATCATAATACAATAAAATAAGGGGCCCCTCCCCCCATCCCTGCGCCCGCTACGGGGAGCCCAAGACTGTTAGTGTCGGCGGCAATGGGGGGGGAGGGGGCACAGAGGGGTCCCAAATCTGCCCCCCCTCCCCCCCAATCCTATAAAAAACCCAATGTGGGGGGGGGGAGTGAGGGGTCTGGCCCTGCTGTGCTGGTGGGGTGTCCCCCCCCTCCCCTGCCCCAGTTTTGGGGGGGGAGACCCCTGTGTGTGCCCCCCCTTTGCCCCCCGGGGCTACGATACAAAAGAAATCAACTCAAATAATTACATCACAGAGGGGGGAGGGGGAGAAAGGGGGGGGACACCCCCCCACTCTTCCCACCCTCCCCCCCCCAACATCGCAGTCCGGGGGGGGTGAGAGACCCCCCAGGGTGTGGGGGACACCCCCAAGCCCCCCAGATCCCTCCCACCGCTGGCGGTTGCGTCTGTGTCCAAACTGGGGGGGGGTCCACGTCACGAGTCCTGGGTGGGGGGAAGAGGAGGAAAGGAAGAGGTTGAGGAGGGCACAACCTTCACCCCCCAACCTCCTCCAGACCCCACCGAACCCCTACCCTGATGGGTTGGGGGTCTCCAGGCCTGCACCCCATAACCCCCCACCACCCTGCTCCCCTTATACCCCCCCCAAACGCCCCCTCCTCAATTTCCCCTCAGTCCCCTAACCCCACACACATGACCTCCCCCACCTCAAGCCCCCCCAAATGCCCCCCACTCCCCTTATCCTCCCTCCAAGACCCCCACCCCCCAAGGAGATCCAGCCCTCTTCCCCAAACCTCACCCCCAGCGTGTGGGGACCGGGCGGGGGGCTGTCCCGGGGGGTCCCTCCCTCGGGACCCCGACTCCTCTTTGGCTCCAGCTCCTCCTTGGCCACGGTGGGGGGGGGATCCCCCCTCTCTGCCCGACGTTTCCGACGCTTCTCGGGGTCCCGGCCGCGGGTGCGAGCCCCCCGACGCTCGGCCTGCTCCAGCTGGGAAGGGGAACACACAGACCCCCCAAATCAGGGAGTAGGAAAGTTTGGGGGAGGGCTTCAGGGTGGTCTGGGGTGATTTGAGGGGGGCGAGGAACAGCATGGGGCTGATTCGGGGATCCTCAGGGCAATGTAGGGGGAGGTTCAGGAGTCCTGGGGGTGGGTTTAAGGCAATTTTGGGCTCCCCAGGGTGTTCTGGGGCAATTCTGGGTGTCCTGGGAGTGGGTTCGGGGCAATTTTGGGGTCCCCAAGGGTGTTTGGGGGCAATTATAGGTGCCCTGGGGGTGTGTTTGGTGCTCTGGGGCCGTTTGGGGGGAGTTTCTGGTGCCCTCGGGCTGTTTTGTGTGGGGAGTGTTTTTGGGGGGGGTTCTGGTACCTCGAGGAGGAGGCGGAAGAGGGCGAGAGGGGGCGGGCGCGTGGCCTGGAGCAGCCTCCAGATGGTCTGAGCCTCGTCCAGCGTCACCTCCAGCAGATCCCCCTCCATCATCAGCTCCTCCAGCTGCCGCCGCGACGCCTCGGCCAGCTCCAGCACCGGCCCCGGCAGCCGCGGCAGCGCCAGGCTCAGCGCCTCCAGCTCTGGGGGGAGGGATCAGGACACTGTCAGCATCACCCTGATCCCCACAGATCCCCTGGGATCCTCAGCCAGCTCCAGCACTGGCCCTGGCAGCGCCTCCAGCTCTGGGCAGGGGGATCAGGACACTGTCAGCTTCACCCATGGGAGACACAGAGGATCCAGTTGATCCCTTAGTGACCCCTGTGCTCTCATGAGATCCCTAGAACACACAGAGCAACCGGTTGATCCCTTCAGAGTACAGGGCTCACGTAGACACAGGGGGATCCATTTGATCCCTTTGTGACCCCATGGGACCCATAGACCCTAGTTGATCCCCCAGTGCCCCCACAAGATTCCTGGAGTCCTGCAGTCTCCCTGGGGCTCAGGTGGGATCCACCGGGTTCCTACAGATCCTCACAGTCTCCCCACCAGATCCCTCCCCTCCCCCACGACTCCAGGGCAGCATACAGCCTTTCTGGAGGGATCCAGTGAATCCCAGCAGCCCCCCCAGATCCCCCACTCACCTGAGGGCAGGGGGCTGTTCTTCTCCGGGCTCAGGGGATCCCCGTTCTCCACCGGCACCTGCAGAAAGGGGGGTGAGAGGGGGGCTCTGCCTCTCCCAGCCCAAATCCATCCCCTGAGCCCCAAACCATCCACCTCGACCCCAAATCCATCCCCTGAGCCCCAAATCATCCACCTCGACCCCAAATCCATCCCCTGAGCCCCAAATCATCCACCTCAACCCCAAATCCATCCCCTGAACCCCAAACCAACACCCACCTCGAGCTGCTCCTTGCGTGTGGCCCCCTGCAGGGCTCCAGCCCCACGGCCTGACCCCAAATGCCCACCTCCTGACCCCACATCTCCCCCCAACACCTCCAAACCCCCTCTAAGACCCCCAACCCCCCCAGCGCCCACCTTCTGCTGCTCGTTGCGGGTGGCCTCCCGCAGCGCCGCGGTGCCGCCGCCGTCGCCGTGCAGCAGCCGGTGCCGGAGCGCCGTCAGCCTCTCGAGCGCGGCGGCCACGTCGGGGGAAGCCAGGAGCTGCCGGGCTCGGTCCTGCCAGGTGATGGCTCTTTCGGTCAGGCACTGCAGAGCCTCCCCCTCGGGTAACCGAACCGGCAGCTTCTGCAGAGCCACCAGCAAAGCCAAGATGGTCTCGAGCCGGGGCCGGCGCGAGCGCTGGCAGAGCGGGCAGAGGAATTTGGCGTCCCATTCCCACCAGGCCGGGGATGGTTTTTGGGTGCTGAGACGTGGCCAAGCCACGCAGGAACCGTGGAACCAGTCCTGGCAGAGCTGGCACTGGAGCATACTGGGAGCTACTGGCTGGCCACAGACACAGGAAGGGGGACCCGGGCCCGGGCCGGGCAGCGGGGGGGTGGGTTTGTGGGCGTTGGCGTGGCGCAGGCGCAGCATCCCCTCCTTCTCCTTCTGCTCCCCCTCCTTGAAGGCCACGATCTGAGGGAAAGGGAGGTGAGGAGGGAGCAAGGAGGGGGAGGGAAGGGGATGGGGTTGAGGGGGAGAAGGTGGGATGAGGAGGGGAAGAAGGAGGGAGGCAAATGTGGGGAGATGGGAAACACAGGGAGAGGAGGAGGGGAAGCAGATACACTGAGGGACCCCCCCAGCTTGCCCCCACTGACCACAGCCCCGGGGTCCCTCAGGTCCTGAGCAGAGAGCCCCAAACTCTCAGCGTCCAGCCGGTAGAGCCCCGGCTCCTGGCGCCAGCGCAGCCGCTTGCTGCTGTCTGAGCCAGCGTCAGCACACGGGCACAGCACCTGGAGACAGGGCACAATCGCTCACATCAGCCCCAAATCGCTCACCTTGGCACCAAAACCAGACACATCAACCCCGAATCACTCACCATGTCACCAAAACCAGACACATCAACCCCAAATCGCTCACCACGGCACCAAAACCCTTAAATCTGCCCCCCAAATCATTGCCCAACCCCACAGAATCCACCTCCAATCCCCCAAATGCACCCCCTAATCCTTCAAAACCTACCTCTACGACCCAAGCCCAACCCTAATCCCCCAAAACCTACTCTTAACTCTCCAAATCCACCCCCTAACCCCCCAGATCTCTCCGTGGGGCGCTCACCTCGAGCAGGGTGTAGCAGGAGTTCTTCTTGAGGAAGGTGCGGGAAGCCTTGTCCCGCCAGGAGTGAGCGGTGCCCACCTGCACCTCCAGCTGCCTCAGCTCCTCCAGCCGCACCGGCAGGTCCCGGCCCACCGCCACCAGCCCCTCCAGGTCGTCCAGGCAGGGGTAGTGGTCGCCGTTCTGCGGGCAGGAAGGGGTTAAAAGGGGGTTTTGAGGGCAGAATGGAGTGGTTTGGGGCATCCAGGCACGGGTGAATGGTGTCTCTGGGTAGCGGTTGGCGTTCTGTGGGCAGGAAGGGGTCAAAAAGGGCTTTTGGGGCCAGAAGGGCGGGTTTTGGGTCACACCTGGATCTCCTCCACATCAGCGATCCAGGCCCGGGCCTTGTCCAGTGCCTCCTTCAGCGCCTGGATGTTGGGCAGCAGCGCCGGGATGTTCTCGGCCTCCTGGATGATGGCGGCCAAGGTGGCCGGGGGGTGCTTCTGCCTGTGGGCAGGGGGCTTCAGACCCCAAACCCCCTCCCCAACACCCCCCTCACAGCACCCCAAATCCCCTGTTCCCCCCTCCTTGAGGGGACAGCTCCTGACCCTCTAACCCCAGGCTCAAGGGGCTAAAAGGGGGAGGGGGCTTTGACCAATTTGGCACCCCTGGGAAGGTGGGGATGGGGGGGATTTGTCCCCAGAGCCTTTTTAGGCCCCAGGGAGCTCTGACATTTGGCCCCCAGACCTTTTTTTGTCCCCTTGACCACCCTCCCAGGGGCCAAATCAATCCCTTTACCCCCCACTCAGGATGTCCCCTCATCCCCTCTTCTGCCCTCAGGACCACCCCCAATTCCCTTTCACCCCCCCAGGACCCCTCCCCATCCTGACCTGGCCTCCAGACACCTCTGTGCCTTCTCCCAGAGGCCAAACTTACCTTTCAGGGGTCAAACTCTCCCTTCCCAGGGGCCAAATCAACCCCGTCACCCCCAGCATCTCACCCCCCCGCCCCCCACCGCCCCCTGCCCAGGCTGACCTGGCCTCCAGACACATCTGCGCCTTCTCCTCCCAGCGCTGGGCGATGGTGAGCAGCTCCTGCAGCTCGGCCATGGCCACGTCCACGGCGGGGCTGGGGGCCACGGTGCGGCCGGCGCGGATGAGGCCCCTCATGACGGGCAGGGGCACGCGGGCGCAGGGCGAGCGCAGCGTGGCCGTCACCTCCTCCAGCCACGTGCCCTGCGCCAGCTGCCGCTCCAGGCACTGGCTCTCGGGCACCTCCACCCCCAGGCGGGCCCCTCGCTCCAGGAGACTCCTCAGAGCCCCCAGACCCAACGGCGACGACTCCAGAGCCGACCGCGCCTCGGCTTGGAAAGACTCCACGCGCTCCAGCAGAGCCTGGGGAGGGCGGGAGCGGGGCTGAGCAGGGGCTCAGATGGCACCAACACCCCGAGAAAGAAAAGGAGGGGGATGTGGGGGGTGTTGTGTCCCCCTCAGGCTCACCTGGACCTCCCCGAGCTGGTGCATGACACAGGGCAGCTGGTTCATCTGCTCCAGGAAGGCGCGGAGCTCCTCCACCGACAGAGATGGAGGAGGGACCCTGCAACCACGGCACGGGGGGTCACTGGGGGGATCCTGGGGAAAGGGGATGGGAACAGGGATAGGGGCAGGAGGGATGGGAATAGGAGGGATGGGGGACAGGGAAGAAAAAGACGGAAGAAAGGAGGAAGATGTGGGGACATGGAGCTTCCAGAGACAGGGAGAGAAGGTTGAGGACATGAGGAAGAAGAGCAGGAGAGGAGGACGACAAGAAGGAAGCAGAAGAAAGGAAGGAGCAGGAGAACGGAGCAAGAAGAGAAGGACGGAGCAGGAGCAGAAGGAAGGAGCAGGGGAGCAACGCAGGCCTAGGAGGAGCAGAAGGGAGCTGCTGGGGACAGGCAGGGAAGGCTGAAAGCCAGGGTGAGGGGCCTCTCACCCCGTCTCCTGCGAGCTGATGAGCCCCAGGGCCTCGGAGACGCAGCGCTCGGCCTGCGCCAGGCAGCCCTTGAGCCGGTGCAGCAGCTCGTTCTCGGGGAACTTCCTCTCCCGCGCCTCTGACTCCAGCGCCCGCAGCTCCTCCAGCGCTGGGCAGGGGCACACACGGGGGGAAGGGAAGGGGAGGGGAGGGTCAGGGCTGTGCTATGACCCTCTCCCCAACCCCTCCCCCCCAGAGCCCCCCGACTCACTCCTCTTGCGGCCGTCCTCCAGCTCCAGCGCCACGCGCACTTTGTTGGCCCAGGTGTCGAAGGACTCCGCTCGCACCTTCAGCTTGTGCAGCATGGCCGGCAGCTCGTCCAGCGTGTAGCGGTACCTGGCGGGCAGCACACAGCGCACTAAGGATCTCGGGGGTCATTCAAGGACCTTTGGGGGGCATTTAGGACCTTAGGAGGTCATTTAGGATCTTGGAGGGGTCATTCAAGGACCTTTGGGGGTCACTCAAGGACGTCTGGGGGGTCATTTAAAGATCTTTGAGGGGTCATTTAGGATCTTTCCCCTCCCAAAGCCCCTCACCTGAGGTACTGCTTGCTGCGGGGGCACTTGCAGAGGTCATCCATGTGGTAGAGGCAGACGAGGCACTGGGGACAGTCATAACAGGCCAGGGCAGACAGGAAACACGTCGTCTTGCACTTGTCACACTGCCTCTCGTCGTCGGGCAGCAGCTCAAACGCCTCCCTCTCTGCCTCTGTGATCCCCTGCGGGGCCACAAACCCCCTCACTCACCCCTCAGCCAAGTTGTCAATGAAGATGTGGAATAAGCAACCCCAGAACCGACCCCGCCACGAGCCACAGGGCAACCACTTGAACTCACCAACCACCACCCTTCTGGGGTCCTGAAGACCCTCTCACCTTCCACCCAGAGCAAACAGCTCATGCAGGGTCCTCTCTCCCTCCCACCCACCTTCTCCAGCAGAGCCTTCCGGAGCTTCCTCTCCTCCTGCACCAGCACAAACATCTCTTTGTGGACGGCAGCAGCCAGGTTGAGGTCGAGCTTCTCGGGACAAGCTGCCATCTTACAGATGAGCTCCTCGTGGGAGAAGACGCAGTAACGGCGAAGGCGCCGGTAGTGCTCGATGCACTGTCTGCCTGCAGGCAGCTGGAGGCAACACCAGGTCTCAGGGGGATCCCCCAAAACCAGGGGAACCCCTCAAGCTGCTCCAGTTCCAACCACGCCAGCAGCAGCAGCACAATCCCAACGCTTATCACAGAATCATTAGGGTTGGAGGGAACTTTTAGAGCTCATCTGGTCCAACCCCCTGCTTAAGCAGGTTCCTCCTGGTCAGGGGGCACAGAAATGAGTCCAAGTGGGTTTGGGAAGCTCCTGAGGAGCCTCCACACCCTCCCTCGGGAGCCTAGGCCAGGGCTCCCTCACCTCAGCACTAAAGGACTTTCTCCTTGTGTTTCAGTGGAGTTGTGTTCCAGCTTCTTCTTGTCCTTGTCACTGGATCCAATCCAACAAAGTGCTGCCTCAACCTCCTGGCATCCACCATTCAGACCTTTGTAACTACTACTGAGATCCCCCCTCAGCCTTCTCCCCTCCAGCCTGAAGAGCCCCAGCTCCTGCAGCTTCTCCTCATCAGGAAGATGTTCCAGTCCCCTGGTCATCTTTGGCAGCCCCTCACCAGCCAGGAGCAGCCCCAGCTCTGCACCCTGGAGTGACACCGGCCACCAACTGCATTTAAACTCCATCGACTGCGACTCTTTGGACCCAAGCTCAAACTTGGGGAGTCCCCACAGGGGTTCTGGGGGCTCACCCAGTCAGCTGTGCAGAAGTTGACGGCCTCAGCAAAGTTGTAGCCCTGGTTGAAGCCGCTGTGGTAGGCGCGGGGGAAGGTGATGACGAACTCGCCGGCGCACTGGTTGGTCCGGACGACCTTCAGATCAGGGTGAAAAGGGTGGAATTTAAGGGTAAGTTTTGAATGAATGGGTCGGGGGGGTGAGAATGAGGGGACCTAACACTCACAGGCACCCCGTGGGCCATCAGGGTGTTGGGGTTCATGAGGGTGACGAGCTGGTGCAGGAGGTCGGGTTGGCTCTCGAAGAGCTCCGGCGTCAGCTTCTTCATCACCTCCTCCAGGTGCTCGGCCGCAAAGGAGGGGACCCCGTACCACGTCTTGGGCTCGCCCCTGGGGGAAATTGGGGTCAAGGCCACCCCAAAAACACTCCTCTCATCCCATACCGTGGCTTAGTACCACCCCAAAACATTCTCCCCACCCTGGTACACCTCCTGGAGTCACCCCGGGGGAGGATGGGGGCAGGGTCACCCCAAAACACCTTTCTCTGGTCCCAAACAAGGACTGTGGCTCAATCCTGGAAGAGGTGAGGCTTGGGGAACTCCCCAAAACCCCTCTCCTTGCACCCCACACTCATCTTGGGCTCAGCCCTGGTTTGGGGTACCCCAAAAATCTCTTCTTTGAACGTCCCCAGGTGACCCCTGGCACCCACCAGTGGAGGTAGTTGATGGAGTAGCTCCAGTGGTCCTCGATGTGCCAGCAGAAGGCCGAGAAGACCATTCCCACGTAGAGCCAGGGCACCTTCATGCCCGAGATGTCAGCGTTGATGTGGCACAGCACCGACTGCTTCAGCACCGGCATCACGTTCAGGTTCCAGCCGCTGCCGGCGTATTCCTGGGCAAGGGAGGGCAGGGAGTCAGAGAAGCGACACTTCTGCCCTCAAAACTCCTCCACGAAACACAATCCTGCCTTCAAAGCTCGACAAAAGCCCACATTTGCCCCCAAAACTCCACCAAAACACAGCTTTCCCCTCAGAAGTTGTGAAAAAAAAACAGCTTTTTCCCCCTCAAAAGCCCATCGAAACTTTCTCCCTCAAACCTTCCCCAAAACCCCACTTTCGCCCTCAAAACTTGACCAAAACACAGCTTTCCCCTCAGTTCACAAAAATCCCTTTTTTCCCCCTCACAAGTCCATTGAAAACCCAGTTCTCCCCTCAGCAATTCAATGAAACCATGCTTTTCCCCTCAAAAGTCCAACAAAAACCCTCTTTCTCCCTCACAAGTGTACTAAAGCCCAGTGTTCCCCTCAGAAATCCACCGAAACACTACTTTTCCCCTCAGAACTGCCCCCAAACAACACTTTTCCCCCCCCAAACTGCCCCAAGACAACACTTTTCCCCTCAGAACTGCCTCAAAAATCCCTTTCTCCCTCACCAGTGCACTAAACCTCACTTTTCCCCTCAGAACTGCCCCCAACGCCCTCTTTCTGCCCCCCTGACCTCCTCCTCGGGCGACAGCTTCCTCTTGCCGTCGCTGATGGGGAAGCCGCTGCCAAACTCCTTGGAGTGGATGTCGGCGCCGTACTCCACCGTCACGTCCTCCTCGATGCTGTTCACCAGCCGCCAAAACTCCTTCTCCACCAGCTCCGTGGGCACCATCTGAGGCCAGAAACCGGGTTGGAGGAGGAAGAGGGGTTTGGGGAAGAAAAGGGGGGATCGAGGAAGAAAGGGGGAGTTCTGGGGAGGAAAGGGGGGGTTTGGGGTGGCTCACGTGGACAGGCATGTTGAAGTAGTCGGCTTTGAAGGAGTCGGCCATCTCCCCGAAGCTCTGCAGCGTGTACTCCCGCGTCGCTTGCTCGAACCCAAAAGCTTCTGGGGGTCGTTTGCACTCCTGGGGGAGGGAGGTGAAACAAATCAGGGTGGGGGGTCTCCAATCTCACAGCAGTATGTCAAGGGGGGGTCTTTAACCCCACAGATGCCACCCTCACCCCTACATACACAGCAGGAGCGACCCCCCACGCTGGCGGGGGTGTTCTGGGGAGGGGTCTCCCCGGCTGCTCACCGCCATGACGCATTTAGGGCAGCGCCAGATGCCTTTGGGGATCTCGGGGAGCGGGGGCAGGAGGCAGAAGATGTGGTAGTTGTCGTCGCAGCCGTCGCACAGCAGCAGCTTGTCGTCCTCGTCCCCCCGCGAGCAGATGCGGCAGATGTAGGAATCCACCTGGGATGGAGAGACTGAGTGAGGTGGGGGGTTCTCCCACCTGCCCCTTGCTTTGTGCCCCCTCCCCAGCTGAAAGGGCGTCCTTACAAACTGGCTGTTGCTGTGGCTGCGGCGCAGGCGCATCGTCATCTTGGTGCAGGGCTCGGGGCTGTGCCTCAGCTCCTCTTTCCCCTCCGGGAAGCCGCGGGGAGACGCCGGCTCCACCTTGGCCTCCGAGGCCGCCGGTTCCTCCTTCACCACCACCGTGGGAGGACACTCGGGACCCTCTTTATCTACGCACGGAGGAAATTAGGGACAGGCAAGTTCTGGGGTTCTCCACCAAACCACACTTTTTCCTCCTCAAAACTCCACCAAATCCCTGCTTTCCCCTCAGAAGCTGAAAAAATATGCTTGTTCCCCTTAGAATGCCACCAAAACCCCACTTTTCCCATCTGAACTCCCCCAAAATGACACTTTTCCCATCTGAACTCCACCAAGAAGCCCCTTTTCCCCTCAGAACTCCTCAAAACCCAACTTTGCCTCTCAGAACTCTACCAAAACCCCACTTCCCCCCTCAGAAATTGAGAATAAACCCTTTATCCCCTTCAGAACTTCACCAAAAACCTGCTTTTTCCTCCTGAACTCTTGTATCCAACCCCTCATCCTCCTCAAACCCACCCTGAGTGGGGCTCCTCGTACCTTTCTTACGCAGAGTCTTGTCTTTGGCCACCAAGCCCAAGCCCAACATCTTGGGGCCGGCGCCGTAGATCTGCAGCTTCTTCAGCTCCGGGTTCTTCTCGATGTCCTCCTCCGTCGGCTCGGGCTGGGAGAGGATGGGATTGTCAAGGAGACCCTCCCCAAAGCGAGCCGAGGGGGAAAAGGGAGGGGGCTCACCTCCTGCTGCAGGCGCTTGGCCCGGCGGCCGTAGGTGTTGAGCTTGGAGGGCTGGACGGACTGTCGCAGCGGGATGCTGTGGGGTTTGTACTCCCTGTCCTTCTCCTCGCTCTCAAAGGGCCTCGTGTTGCACTGCTGAAGGGCAAAAGGTGATGAGGAGCAACCCCAAACTCTCCCCTTCCTTTAAACAACCCCCCACACGTGTCGTTTCTCCACCCACCACCAGGTTGGCCCCAGACTGGTACATCTCGTAGGGGTAGATGATGCGCTCGTAGTGAGCCCGGAGCAGGGACCCGATGTTTTTCCCCGAGGGGTAGGACAGGCGCTGGGCCACCCTGGCCCACCGACGGTCCTTGCAGATGGCTTCATAGCCCCCTTCCTCCATCACCACCTGCAAAGACAGGGGAGGCACACACGGGGGTCAAATGCCCCCAAAACAGCATCAAACGCCCCAAACATGGTTCCTTTCCCTTCACAGACATCAAACGTCCCCAAAACGGCATCAAATGCCCCCAAAACGGCTCCGTTCCCTTCATCCGCCTCAGGCACCACGTTTACCATCAGAACTCCCTCAAACCACACTTTTCCACTCAGAATTCCACCAAAAGCCCAACTTTTTCCCTCAAAACTCCACCAACATCCTGCTTTTCCCCTCAGAACTCAAAAACCCCTCTTTTTCCCCTCAGAATTCCACAAAAAAGATACCCCCAAAACTCCCCCAAACCCCTGCTTTTCCCTCAGGAGTTGGAAAAAGATCCTTTTTCCCTTCAGAACTTCACCAAAAACCTGCTTTTTCCTCACAATCTCCACCAAAACCTCACTTTTCCCCTCACAACTCTCCCCACCCCCTTCTTTTCCCCCCAAACCCCCCTTTTGCCCCCCCAAGGTCCTGTTTGCCCCCTCCCCACCTTGCTGAGGCTGTAGAGGTCCAGGATGCGTCGTTCCACGTTGGGGATCTTGAGGGAGGAACCTTGGATCTCCCAGAACTTAGCGATCTGGTCCAGGTAGTTCAGCTTCACCCGGGTCTGGGCCTGAGCGGAGGGGGCAACAAAGATCCCCGATGAGCCCCCCAAAATGTACTTTGGGGCGGTGGGAGAAGGGGGGGAAGGTTCCTCTTGGTCACCTCCAGCTCGTTGAGGCGCTGGATGCGGGGGGTGAACCTGAAGTTGTCGACTTCCACGGCGAAGGGGGGCTGCCAGTCCTGGGGAGATCACATTTGGGGAGGGGGGAGGTCAGCGGTGTTGCCAATCCCCCTTCCCCTTCCCTCTTTCAGGCCAAATCCCCTGTTGAAGGTTGGAATTGGGGAGGGGGGTTGAGGTGCTCCCACAGAGCCTTTCTCTACCTCTACAAACTGAGTGGGGGGGTGGGGGGGTCTGTCCCATGGTGCCCCCTCCCCATAAACAACACCAAAGTCCCCTCCCCAAAAGAAACAGCTAAGAGAGACAAAGAGACCTCCCCACGAAGCAGTACCCCCCCCCCAAACAGGAAACCAGCCCATGGATGGGAGATGGGGGATTGATTTGGGGTGGGGATAGGGGGGTGAACCTTACTCCCCCTCCTTACAGGACTCCCCCCCTCTCTGACGACTTAGGGACCCCCCCCAGCTACATCCAGGCTCCCCCCACCGCCCCCCCCGCAGATCTCCAGACAAAGGCTGGGCCGTGGCAGCCATATTGGCCGTGTCACTGTTGTTGTTGTGAGGGCCCGGCGTGGGGAGGGGGCGGGCGAGGGAAATGGGGAGGGGGGGACAGACACCCCCCACCAACACCCCCCCAAATCGGGATCAGCACAAAGTAGGTGAGGGGGATGGTTTGGCCGGGGGGGGGGTCTCCTCCTCCCCATCACAACCCTCCTGGCCCGGGGGGGGGGGGGGGGGGGCCCACATCCCAAGGGGCATTTACATGCCCCTCTCCATTTAACAGCCCCCCCAAGCTGAAACAAACCCCTGTAACTCACCCATTTACCCCAAAACAATTGAGGGGGGGCTTATTTCCCACCCTCAGCCATGTATTTACACCCCCCCGGGGGGATATTTACATCCACAACACAGTGGGGAGGGGGCAATTAATTGTGGGGGACACGACAAACTAAACCCCCTAAATTGGAAAATACCTCCTGCCCCATAGAGCAATGAATCCCTTTAAATGGAAAGTTACTCCCTGGGACGGGGAATTAACCCCCTTAACTTGAAGGTTCTTCCCCGGGGGGGGGGGGGGGGGCATTAAACCCCCTAACTGGAGGGTTTCCTCTCAGGGGGGGTGTTATCAAACTCCCTAAATTGGAGGATTTTCCCTCTGAAGGGGCATAAACCCCCCTAAACGTGAAGATTTCCTCTCAGGGGGGGTCGTTAAACCCTCTAAACTTGAACATTTCCTCTCTTGGGGGGCACTAAACTCCCTAAATTGGAGAATTTCCCCTTGGAGGGGTCATTAAACTCCCTAAATTAGAGCAGTTCCCCTCTAGAGGGGCATTAAACCCCCTAAAATGAAGGCTCATTCCTCGGGGGGGGCATTAAACCCCGTAACTTATAAGATTTCCCCTCCTTGGGGGGTATTTAAAACCCCCGCATAAGATGTTACCCCCCCTCAAGAGAACATTTCTCCGTAACAGGGGTAAGTACCCCCCCAGATGAGAAGTTACCCCTCTTAGGGGGCAGCTCCCCCCCCCAGGGCCCGGAGCGCCCCCCATTTACTCACGGCGGGGGGTCGTATCTTGCAGATGCCGCTTTTCTCGGCGATGGGTCGGATCTTGGCGATGTAACCCAACGGGTCGCTGAATTCCGCCCAACTCGGCTCAAAAACGGGGCATTCCGGGGGGGGTAAAAAGTCCTCGGGGGGTTCCAAGTCTCCGCTCGCCGATAACCACTGAGCCCCCCAGTCCCCTCGTTGCTCCCCACAAGCTGAGGGACCCCGGGGGGTTTCTCTTTCTCCCCCTCCTCCCCCACCACCACCTCGGGGACCTCCGAAGGGTCTCCGCGTTTTGTCCTCGCTTCCCTGCCGATCCCCGCCGCGGGTCCCTCGTTCCTCGGGGGTCTTGCGGGGGCTTCGTTCCTCTCCCCCCGGGGTTCGCCCGCCAGTTCCTTTCCCCCCGCCGCCTCCGCTTTTCCCCCCGAGGCTTTTCACGGGCCGAGGGGTCCCCGCCGCCCTCTCCTCGCCCCCTCCCCCGACTTTAAGGAGCGAGGACGACGATGATGACGAACGGGTCGAAACTGACTCTCCGCTGCCTTCCTGGCCCCCCCATTCGCCACCTCGACTCCTTTTAGCTTCTTCATCCCCCTCCGGCGCTGCTGGGGAGGGGTGAGGGGGGGTTCCCCAAGCCGGGGACCCCCCCGGGGCGGATCCCCACTCAGCCCACCCGCCCCCTCCCCGCTGTTGCTGCTCCCCCTCTTCCATCCTCCCCACTAAAAGGTGGGGAGGGAGAAGGGGGGAGGGGGTATTCCCTCGCTACCCCGCGGGGGGAACCCCCTCAGGGGGCCATAAAGGCCCCCGCCGCCCCCCCTCACAAGGCCTCGGACCGCCCCCCCCCACCCCCCTTTCCTCCCTCCCCGATCCGAGGGGGAATAATTCAATGTCTCCGCTGCTCCCTCTCACCCCCCCACGGCGTCCCGCTCCCCTCCCTGAACCGCTCCGAAGGGGGCTTTGCAGCGGGGACCCGCCGCGATGCACCCGCCTCACACCCGAGGCCTGCCCGGTCCCCCCGCTCGGGCCGCCGCCGCCGCCGCCATCTTGGGTTCCTCACACAGCCGCCCCCTCCCCGCGCGGATGGACACACTGCGCAAGCGCAGCGGTGCTGCGGCTCTGCCCTCACGGAGACGTCTCCTTCCGCCGCGGAAAGGGAAGGGGCGGCTGGGAACCGCCGCGAGGGAAAAACTCCCTTTTCCGAGCTTTTCACTGACGGAAAGGGGGGGAAACGACCTCCCTCTACCCCGAACTCCCCCCCCCCGAGGCTTCTGCGGGTACCGCGAGAGGAGAAGGTAAAAAATAGTTCCCCCCTCGCGCGGCGGAGGGATCTTTCCTCAAGCTCGCCTCCGCGGGATGGGTCAGTCGGAGGAGCCGGGACTTCTTGTGCACGTTTAAAGGAGCGGCAGGGCGCATGCGCCGGACGGAGGGGGGCGGAGCCTATTATCAGCCACACCCCTGTGGGCGTGTCCAAGGACAAGCCCCGCCCCCGGCGCGCGTGCCCGCAGGCGCGGTCGCCCTGTGGGATCCCCCATAGGATCCCCCATAGGATCCCCCACGGGATCCCCTATGGCAGCGAACCAGCCTTTCACAGCCCCTGTAGCCCTTCTCGAGGTGCCCTATGGCCCCTATAAACCCCTACATAGCGTGCCCTATGGACCCTATAGCGACCCCTACGGTCCATATTGAGGCTCCTATGGCCCCTATAACGCCTATGAAGGGCCTTATATCCCTATAGAGCCCCCATAACCCCTATGAAAACACCTATAACCCCCTATAACCCCTATGAAGATCCCTATATAAACCCTATAGAGCCCCCTATAACCCCCACGAGAACCCCTACAACCCCTATAAAGCCCCCTGCAACCCCTATGCCCCCCATCCACTCGCCTACACCCCACCCCAACACTCCTTTTAAACCGTCTCGTGCCCCCCTTCCCATCCTCTCCCACCTCCCTTTAACCCTTCATGCCCCGTCCCACAGCCCTCCCCGGCCCCTATAGCCCCTATATGTATCCCGCTCCCCAATAAAAGAGGGGTGCAGGCAGCTGAACAGGCGGAGGGGCCGCAGGGTCCCTTTATGAAGCATCAAATATACAGTCTCTTATATACAGGGCCCGGCGCGGGCTCATGCGGACCCGGACGGGGCTGGGGGAGGGTTTTGGGGGGGAGGGGGCGGGGGAAAAAGGTTTGGGGGGGTTGGGGGAAGGATTTGGGGGAGGGGTTAAAGTGCCATGTGACATTCAGCCTGAGCCGGGCAGGGGGAGATGGGGACGGGGAGAGGGGAGGGGGGGTGGAGGGAGTGTTTATCCTACAAGGCCAGAAGATCCCCTCCCCTTAAAAAATAATGGGGTGGGGGGTGTCCCCCACCCCCCCGTGAGCAGCCAAACACGAGCCACGTGCAAGGGGTGTGTTTTTTTGGGGGGGTGGGAGGTACAAAAAGAGCCGCCGCATCGTGAGTTGTGTCCGTTCTCTGATGCGGGGGGGGGTCGCGTGGGGGGGTGTTTGGGGAGGGGTCAGACGACGGTGCTGATGCGGTTCCCCGGTTTGGGTTTGGGGGGGCCCTGTCCGGTTTGGGCCAACGGGGAGGTGGGACCGGCGGGGGAGTGGGGGCTGAGGGGGGTGTGGGGCGAAGGGGGGGGGCAAAGGGGGGTAAGAGGGGTGGGGGGGGGATGGGGGAATGGGGAGGGGGGTGGTGGTGGTGATGATGATGATGGTGGTGGTGATGGGGTGGGGGGGCCGCCACCCCACCACCTCCTCCTCCTCCCCCTCCCCGCAAAGCCCCCCCCGGCCGGACCCCCCCACCCCACCCCCCCCACCGAAAACGAAGTGTTTGGCGGCAGCGGGCCCGGGGGGGGGGGGCGGGGGGGGGTGGTGGTGAGGGGGCGGGCCGGGGGGGGTAACCGTGGGGCAGCCCGTGGTGGGGTGGAGCGGGGCTGTAGAGGGGGAGAGGGGAAAGGGGTTGTCGTGGGGGTCCCGGGGGGGCCCCTCCCCTTTTGCCGGGTCGGTGTAAGGTGTAATGGGGGTGCGGGGGGGGGAACCCCCCCCCGGGAGGGCCGTGCTGCACGGGGGGGAGCGGACAACGGGGGTTGGGGTCCCCCGTGGAAGCGGGGGGGGGGCTCCGGCGGCGATGGCGGGGAGCGGGGGGGGGGGGCGCGGGGCGGGCGGGAGGAGGGGGCTGCTGGGGGTAAGGGGGAGGGGGCGGCGGAGGAGGTCCGGGACCACCCCCTCCTCCCACCGCCACCATCCCCCCTCCCCCGCCGGCCCCGTGACAATACTGAGCGTGGAGTGCCTGCAGCTTGGACGGACCCTCGGGGGCCTGGGGGGGCGCGGGGGGTGGATGGTGATGATGGTGGGACGATGACGCCGAGGACGAAGAAGCCGAAGCCGACGTGGGACCCCCGACCCCGGGATGGTGGGAGGGGGGGGGTGGGGGGGGGGCCGGGGGGTCCTTTCCCCCTCCGGCTCCCGAACAGGGACCCCAAGAAGGAGGAAGAGTTGGAGACGGGGCGGGCGGGGGGCGGTTTGTAGCCCTCAGGAGCTCCGCCGGGACCCCCCCCCACCACCACCAACCCCCCCCCATGGGGGTCGCGCCCGCTCCGACGCCTCGCGCCTGGGGTCGGGGGCTGCTGATGATGGAGCCCTGGGGGGGGGAAAGGGGCGGAGTCAGGCGGCGAGGCCACGCCCACAGCCAGCGAGGCCACGCCCCCGGCCCGTCAGGCCCCGCCCCCCTCTCTGATTGGCTGTGGCTGTGCCAATGGCCACGCCCCCGGCCACGCCCCGCCCCAACAGGCGGGCGCTCGGACTCAGCTGCGCGGGGGGGGCGGGGTGTTTGCATAGGGGCAGGTGACCCCTCCCAAAACCACCCCCGCTCACCTCGATGGTGCTGTCCAGGGACCCCACGCTGTTCCTCCGGCCGCGTTTTCCTGGGTGGACACACACACACATACAGCATTGGGGGGTGGGGGCTCCCTCTGCTGTGACCCCTCACCCCCAACTCCCCCCCTCCCCTGGGGTCACAGTAAGCCCGCCTGCGTGTCCCCAAATGACCCCTAAAGCCCCCCCCAGAAGACCCCAAGCGCCCCTAGGAGACCCCCAAATGCCCCGCAGGAAACCACAAACAACCCCCAAGAAACCCCAAACACCCCCCAGGACACCCCAAATCCCTTCTCCAGAGCCCCTTAACCCTCCCAGGAGACCCCAAACGCCCCCAGAGGACCCCCAGAAGCCCCTCCCCGAGCCCCCCGCTCCCCTCAGGGGTCTCACCGCTGTCGGACAGGTCCCGGAGGGAGCTGCTCAGGGCGCTTCGCTTCAGCCCCTCCCCCGGCGCGAAGGGCTCGTCCAGGCTGCTGCGGCTCAGCCCGTTCAGAGCCTCCCGGGGGGTGCCCCCGGTGCGCGGGCCCGACACCCCCTTCTGCTTCTCCAGCTCGGCTGGGAACAGGGGGAGGGATGAGGGGCCTCCCGGTCCCACCAGTGGCTCCCAGTCACACCAGTGCCCCCCCACACCCCAGCCCAGCGCTCCCAGTGTCCTCCCAGTGCCCCTTCCATCAGCCCAGTGGCCCCCCCACACACCAGCCCAGTGCCTCCCCCATCCCAGTGCTCTTAGTGTCTTCCCAGTGCCCTCCCCAACCCATCCCAGCGCTCCCAGTGCCCCTCCTCCCCCATCCCAGTGCCCCCCCGGCCCATCCCAGAGCTCCCAGTGCCTGTCTCACCCTCCACTCGGTACTTCTCCATCTCCTGCACCTCGGCCACGGACTCCCTGAGGTCGCTGGCAAAGCGCAGCCTGTCCTGGGGACTCGGCGCGTTGAACACGATCAGAACCTTCCTCTCCCCGCCTGGCGCTGCCGACAGCAGCTTGATCCCAAACTGGTAATCTGGGGTGGGTCAGCAGAGGTGAGGAGGTGCTGGGGTGGGGGGCTGGGGAGGATGGATGTGGGGTGTCCTGGGGGTGGGTCAGGAGGTGCTGGGGTGGGGGGCTGGGGAGGATGGACGTGGGGTGTCCTGGGGGTGGGTCAGGAGGTGCTGGGGTGGGGGGCTGGGGAGGATGGATGTGGGGTGTCCTGGGCGTGGGTCAGGAGGTGCTGGGGTGGGGGGCTGGGGAGGATGGACGTGGGGTGTCCTGGGGCTCACAGGCGTTCTGGAAGAGCTGCATGTGCATCTCGACCAGGGGGAAGCTCTGACGGAAGCTGTAGGTCACCAGGATCTTCTTCTTCTGGAAGATCTTTGTCACCTAACCCCCAAAAAGCCACCAACAGAGTCACAGAGGGAAAAGATCCCCATCCCAACCCCAAAAGCAACTCCCCAGAGGTTGGGGCGTCCCTCTGGCCTTTGGGGACTCACCACCAGCAGGTCGTTGAAGAGGAAAACCTCTCTCTGGTGCAGCCCCAGGCGCTGGGGACGGTTGGGGTCGGGGACCTCGTAGAGCTGGCAGCAGCAAACCAGGCGCCGGTGGGGCAGGGACAGAACCTGGGGACGGGAGACAGAACCTCAGGGGGCGGTGGGTGGCATCTCCTGGCCTGACACAGCTCTGGGTTTTGCCATCAGCTCACCCAAAAAACACGCTTTTCCCTCACAAGTGCAACAACATTCCGCTTGTGCCCTTCAGAACTCCAACAAAACTCCACCTTTCCCTCAAATCTCCACCAAAAACCCACTTTTTCCCCTCCAACCTCCCCTCAAACCCCCTTTTCCCCCCAGACCCCCCCAGGACCCAACCCACCGGCTTCTTGCCGACGATCATGCGCTCCACGGCCTGCACCTGCGACACGTGGTCGTCGTTGGTCCTCAGCTCCCGGCTCTGGATGCGTTGGTAGATGCCCACCAGCATGTCCCGGGGAATGTCCTCCCCGTTGTCCACCCCTGTGACACACCCCAGGTGCCTTCATCTCCAACCCCCCCCCGAGGAGGAGGAGGAGTCCTCACATTCCCCCTGAGGAGGAGGAGGAGGGTAAGGAAGGACCCGCCTCACCTCGGAGGTTCTTGATGAAGTCCTCCAGCTTCATCTTGCGCTCGGCCTTGACGCTGGGGCTGTACATGTCGGTGTTGAGGAGGATGATGGCGAAGGCCAGGATGAAGATGGTGTCCGGGTTGCGGAACTGGCGCAGCAGGGCCGCGTTACACACGCAGTAGCGTTGGCTGCGGGGGGGGGGTTGGTGGGTGGTGGTGGTGGGGATGGAGGGGGATGGACAACCCCCAAAGGCCCAACCCTGGGCGCAGGGTGTTCCCCCAAGGGCCGTCTCCATGGAGATGGGACGGTCAATGCGAGGCCTGGAGCGGTCCAGGAGCTCTTGTGTGTGGGGTCACCACCTCCAAGGGCCTCCAGGTCAGCCCAGAGTCACCTGGGGCCACCAACCCCGTGGCGTGGTGGCCACCATCTCCACCATCTCCCTCCTGCTCAACCCATGGAGTCACCTGGGGCCAACAACCATGGCACGTTGACCACGACCTCCATCATCACCCTCCTGATCCTCCCGCTCAACCCATGGAGTCATTTGGAGCCACCAACCATGGCACCACCTCCACCATCTCCCTCTTGATCCTCCGGCTCACCAAACCCATCTCCCCACGGCCACCACCCAACCTCCTGGTGACCTGAGGCAGATGCGGATGAGAAGATGCTCCTGCTCTTCCTCACCTGAAGGCCTCGATCAAGCGCTCGACCTTCTGAGCTTCCCCTTGCACCCGGATGTGCGACTGGAACTTGCGCAGAGCCTCATCCAGCTCCATCCCGGAGAAATCCATCTCATCCACCACACAGCTGCGAGGAGAGAGCGCCCAGGGGGTCATCCCAGGCTTTGGTGGGACCCCAGACCCTCGTGTCCCTCTCCCAGCCCCGTGGGGGGGGTCCCTCACTCCAGCACGTCGCGGTTGAACTGCTTCTGGCGGTTGCCCAGGAACTCGCCGATCATCTGGCGGCTCAGCCCCTTCCTCTCCAGGATGAAATGGGCCACCCCCACCGGCGTGTCCGACAGGAAGCCCCTCTCGATCAGGTACTGGATCCCCTTCTCCGGCTTCCTGAGCAGATGATGGCTGGTGGGTCCCATCTCCATGTCTCAAGGTGGATCCCATCTCCCCCATCCCCCTCTGAGATGTGACTTTCCCCTGGTTGTGGGGTTGTTTGGGTACCTGTGGGGTCACCTCAAGGGCAGCTGGAGGTGGTTGGGTTTGGGGGAGAACCTATGGGGTTACTCAGAAGGTCGTAATGGCTTGGACACCTAGAATATCTCCATCAGAGGGGCACCTAGAACACCACCTTGGCTACTGGGCCCCCCCTCAACCTCCCCCACAGCCCCACCACAACATTCCCTGAACCACCCACCGCATCCTCCTCCAGGCCCACCTCAAAACCTCCCCCTCTCATCGCCTCAGGACCCCCAAAACCACACCCCAACCCCACTATGGGACCCCCAGACTCCATCCCACGTCCAACCTCCCCCCTTCCCCAGCAGCCCCCCCCCTCACTTGTTGAAGAGGTTGAGGCCGATGCGGTACTGGCGCCGCTGCACCACGTCGTTGTTGAGGGCCGGCGAGTCCCAGCTCTGCCGCACTTCCCGCTGGTACGTGGCTTTGCCGGGGGGTCCCGCGGCACCGGGGGGTTGTGGGGGGGCCGTAGGGGGTGGCGGGTGGCGGTGGGGGGGGTCTCCTCAAACTATCCCGGGACGAGGAACCCGAAGAGCAGTTGAGGGTCTCGTTGGAGTTGGAGCTGCTCCCCAAGCTCTCGTTGTCGACTTCTGAACCTTCCTCGGCGGCCGGGGGGCGGGGGGCGGGGGGCCGGGGGGTTGCTGGGGGGGGGCTTCGGGGTGAAAGCAACGATGAGGGGGGCCTCCACGGGGTAAGGTCCCCCCCCGCCCCGGCCCCTTCGGGTTCGTAGGGACCCCCCCGGTTGAGGGAGCCGCGGTCCGAGCGGTCGCTGAGGTCGGCCGAGCTGTCGCTGGGGGGTTCCACCGTCAGCAGAGGGGGGGTGACCCCCCCCCCCCTCCTCCTCCCCCCACCCCTCCTCCCCCGCCGCGGCCCCGACACTCCAAACACGGAGGGGGGGCCGCGGCGAGGGGCTTCCTCGGCCCCTCCCCCACCCCAGCGCTCGAGGGGGCCAGGGGGGTTGTTGGGGGGGGGGTAGGGGGGGGTGGGGGAGGGGCTGGGGGCGGGGGGGGGGCAGGGGCCAGCCCCGGTGATGGGTTCGGGGGGGGAGGGTTCAGGGCTGGGGGGGGCGGTCGGGGGAGTGGGGGGAGCCGGGGAGCCCCTCGTCCAGGTAGAGGGTGACGTCGCTGGCGGACGGTGGCGGCGCTGTCCCCCGCGGGGGGGGCTGAGGCTCCGGGGGGAACCCCACGACCCCCCCCCCAGCGCCTCGTCAATGGAGGCGGCCAAAGACTTCACCTGGGGGGGACACACACAGAGACACCGGCCTAAGCCCCCATGGACCCTGTGACCCCTCCCCAGGACCCGCCATGATCTCCCCAATCCCCACGACCCCCCAGTCCCCACCCCCATGACCCCATGACCTCCTGTGACCCTGTGACCTCACCCCACGACCCCTCAATCCCCACGACCTCCAACCCTCACCCCATGACCCTATGACCCCCTCACCCTCCATGACCCCCCAATCCCTACCCCATGACCTCCCACGACCCCCATGACCTCCCACGACCCCAATGACCCCCCCATGACCCCGTGACCTCTCCCCACGACCTCCCCTGACACCGTCACCCCCCCCGTGACCCCTCTACCTGCTGCGCAAAGGCCTCCTCCAGGTCGGCGCCGCCGGGTCCGAAATCAGCCGAGGCCGAGAGCTGCCGGGGGGGGGCTCCCCACCACTCCCCCCCCCACTCCCCCACCCCCCCCCTCCCCCCACTCCCCCTTCCCCACCCCCCTCCCCCGTCCAAACCCGCCCGACACGACCCCCCGTATCGAGCCGCCCGTCGGGGTCCCCCCCAGAACCCCTTCGTCCAGCGAAGCGGGCTTGCCCTGGAAGTAGGGCGGGGGCGGGAGCGGGGGTCCCGGGGCCGGGACGGGGGGGTCCCCTGTCGTACTCCTCGAAGGAGAACTGCAGGCGGAGGCCGGGCAGGGCCAGGCGCCGGGCGCGACCCCCCTCGCTGCGCAGCCGCTCGAACTTCTGCGCCATGCGGTAGCGCCGGAAGGCGGCCTGGATGGTGCGGGCGGCGCGGCGCGTGCGGAAGTAGCCCCCGTACTTGCGCTCCAGCATCTCCACCTGCGGGGCGAGGCGGGCACCGGGGCACGGCGGGGGACGGGGGGGATGGAGGGGGAGGTGGTTGGGATAGTGGGGGATGGAGGGCGAGGTGGTTGGGATGGTGGGGGATGGAGGGCGAGGTGGTTGGGATGGTGGGGGATGGAGGGGGAGGTGGTTGGGATGGTGGGGGATGGAGGGCGAGGTGGTTGGGATGGTGGGGGATGGAGGGGGAGGTGGTTGGGATGGTGGGAGAAGTGGGGAGATGGAGAGAGAGGTGGTTGGGATGGTGGGGGATGGAGGGGGGAGGTGGTTGGGATGGAGGGGGAGGTGGTTGGGACGTTGGGGAGATGGAGAGGGATGGTTTGGACGTCGGGGAATGGAAGGGGAGGTGGGGAGATTGAGGGGGAGGTGGGGACGTTGGGCAGATGGAAGGTTGGTTGGGATGTTGGGGGGATGGAGGGGAGGTGGGGACGTTGGGGAGATGGTGACATCGTGGGGGACGTTGGGGGAGATGGGGGCACAGGGGACACGACAGAAGGGACAAAGGGGACACGGAGGGGCCGGGGCAGGAGGACCCAGGTGAGGCCAGAGCCGAGGAGCTGCAGCTGGCAGCAGCGGGACGGGCCTCAGGGAGGGGGTTTGGGGTGTCCCCAGAGGGGCCCCAAGGTACCTTCTTGTCCTGCAGGTCAGTGGAGAGCTCGTAGCTGTCACTCAGAGCCTTCGGCCTCTTGCTCTCCTCCTCCTCCTCCTGCTTGCGCAGGGCCACGCTGGCGGGTTGCGGGGGCAGCCGGGGCCAGGCCAAACCCGGGGACCCCCCCCCGGGACCCCCCCCCGGAACTTCCTGCTCCTTGGGGGGTGGGTTGGGGCAGCCCACAGTACTGGGGGGGTCTCCCGGGGCTGTCGGGTACCGGCCCCCCCCCCCTCACTGCCCGGAGCTTCGCCATCCACGCTGTGGGGACACGGGAGGGGGGGCAGGTCAGGACCCCCCCCAACAAACCTCCCTGAGACACCCCTCCCCACACCAAGAGGCCTCAAAGACCCCCCCCCTACCGCCCCCTCCAAGACACACACACGGGTCTGCCCCCCACACCCCCCCAAAGGATGCCCCCGACCTGAGAAGGGAAAGTGGGGAGGGGGGGATGTGGGGGGGGGGGGTGTGGACATGGGATGGGGGGGACACACAGGGGGTGTGGGGGTGGGGCAGACAGAAACACAGACACGAGACACACAGCCCCTCCCCCCATCCCCAGGGCACCCCGAGGTGGGGCTGGACTGGGGGGGTAAGGGGGGGTCAGAGCACCCCGGGAGGGGCAGAACGGGCGGGGGGGGAGGTCAGGCACATAAATTGGGGGCGTCTCACCTCCCAAAACCCCCTCGAAATCCCGGGGAGGGTGGGGGAAGGGCTGGTGGGGGAGGGGAATCCCGCGAGCGTTTTGAGGAGTGGGGGGGATGTTCCTGGGGGAGGGGAGGATGTTAAAGGCGGTTTTTTTGGGGGGGGTCTCAGGTTTGGGGAGGGGGTTTTCCCCGACTCACCCGTGCAGCAGATGCTGCCGGAGCGGGCCCCCCCCCCCCCCGGCGCCGGTCCGCGGTGCATTGCAGACACCACATCGCTGGGGGGGGGTCTCGGGGGGCGGAGAGACCCCTCCCCACGGGAACGGGGTCCCCGGATGGGGGGGGCAAAAGGGTGGGGGAGGGGAAAGGGGGGGGTTCCGTCTCCTCCGCAGCAACACCCAGGGCCCGGATGGGGTTGGGGGGGGGGGGTGGGAGGAGCTGTAGGAGCGACCCTCCCTCCCCCACCCCACCGAGCGACCCCCCCGCGCCGGCTGCGATTTGGGCTCGCCCGGGGTGTTGCGGGGGGAGGGGGTTCCCACGCTATTTTGGGGAGGGGGATGCTTGACCCCTCGTGTAGGGGGGGGGGATGGAAGGGTTGGGGGGAAACTTACGCCCCTCTCTTCAATTTAGGGGAGCGCGCACAGACGCGGGGGGAGGTAATTCGGGGAGGGGGGGTCAATGGGCTCGTCTGGCACCAGGGGCATGCGCGGAGCGACCCCTCCGACCCCCCCCCAAACGCCCCCCCGGGACGGCGGTTGCCACGGTGACGCGTTGCCAGGTTCGGTTGTCACGGTCGGGGGGGGGGGGAAGCTCGGATGCCCCCCTGGGTTTCCCCCGAGGATGGGATGGGGGGGGATGGGGGGTCCCGGATGAGCTCCTCCCCGCCCCTCCCCCCCCCCCAAAGTCACCGCCTTCTCCCCCAAAATAGCGCGAGGAGGCGCCGGGATGGAGGCGTCGCCATGGCAACCGCCCCCAAACAGCCTCCCCCCGCCCCGAAACGGGAGTTCGAAGCCAAGAGGGAGCCCACAGGGCCCTGGGGAAGTTATAGGGGTCCCTACAGATCCCTGGGGATGCACGTGGCACCTGTAGATCCCTGGGAATGCATGCAGCCCTTCTAGATCCCTAGAGACCTCTATAGCTCCTATCAATCCATGGGGATGCACGTGGCAGCTATAGATCCCTGGGGATCTACACACCCCCTATAAATCCCTCGGGATGCCTGCAGCCCTTATAGATCCCTAGGGATCTCTATAGCCCCTATAGATCCCTAAGGGATGCATATAGCCCCTGTAGATCCCTAGGAATCCATACAGCCCCTATAGGTCCCTAGGAATGTATATGGCACCTATAGATCCCAGGGGATGTATACAGCCCCTACAGATCCCTAAGGGATGCACATGGCCCCTGTAGATCCCTGGGGATCCATACAGCCCCTATAGGTCCTCCCAGACCCACGTGACACCCATAGGTGCCAGAGACCCCCCCACCATCCCCATGTGACCCCCCTCGGGGTCTCTCTCTGACCTTCTACAGCCTGGGGAGAGGTCCCTATAGATCCTGGGGGAGGTCCCTATAGATCCCAGTGGATCCCTATAGATCCTGGGGGTCCCTACAGCCCCTATGGGGGGGGGCTCTTACCTTTGGGTGGGGGGAGGTTGGAGCACCTGAGAGGACCCAGAGGTGGCACCTGGATGTGGGGGGTTGGGGAGGACACAGACGAGGGGAGACGATGGACGGACAGAGGGGTATGGGGAAAGGTATGGGGGGGTTAAGGGGAGGGGAGCATGGGGGGTATCATAATGGGGGATCAAGAGAGGAGAGAAAAGACGAGTCAGGAGCTGGTGGCGGCACAGACACACAGACACGGCAGGGGGGGCACTGGGACAGACTGGGGGGCACTGGGACAGATTGGGGGGGGAACAAGATGAGGGAGGGGCCGGAGGGATCCACTGGATTCCCCCCAAGGGGTTGGGAATGGGATCAGCCCCAGGGCGGCGGGTCCAGCCCCCCCCCAGCGATGTGTTGTCCCCCCCCCGTATGATGCCACACGCCCCCCCCCCCAAGCCCCCCCCCCCCCCGATTTCGGGTCGGTGGTTGCCATGGCGACGCCTCCCCCGGCTGTCAGAGCCGGCACCGGCCGCCCCCCGGCGCTGTCGCCAGGCAACGGCCGCCCTGGCAGAGGGGGGGGTTACACATGGCCTCCCCCCAGCCCTGTCGCGACATGACGTGGCCCTGTCGTGACATCCTCACGGGGACGGGGCCATGGCTCGGCCCAGCAACTGGGCACCCCTGTCGCAATGGGGCGGCCTCGTCACGACACACACACTCTGGTGCAACAAGTCACCCCCATGAGGACAGACCAGCCTTGTCACGACACACTTTGTCGTGACAGATCACCCCTGTTAGGACAGATCGGCCTTGTCACGACACAGACACTCTGTGCAACAGGCCACCCCTGTCATGACAAATTGGCCCTGTCATGACACACTTGGTCGCGATAGCTCAGCCTTGTCACGACACAGACCCTCTGTGGCCACAGTCCAGCCCTGCTGTAGATGGCTGATGGTGTCATGACACATCCTGCTCTGTCATAGCCACGTGCATCCTGTCGTGACAGGGGCAGCCCCGTCGCAATAGCTCATCATGAGGAGGTCACGGGGAGGTCAAAGGTCATGGGGAGGTCAAAGGTCATTTGGGGGGGGGTGTTGGTACTGACCTCACTGTCCTGGAGCTGTCTCGGTCTGACCTTGGTGGGGAGGAAAGCGGGGGGGGGAGTGTCAGTGCCACAGACCCTCCCCCTCACTGAGGAGACCCCCACCTGACCCCCCTTTCACCCAGGGACCCCTCTGTGTCCCCCTCCCCACTCCTTCAGGCATGTGCCCCCACCCCAGGGCTCTGGGAACCCCTCCAGGCCAGACAGATGGGTCAGGGGAGGGGGATGGGGGGGGCTGTGACGTCTGTGGCCTCGGGTGCTCCCCCCCCATGGAGCCACCACCTGTGCCCACAACCCCCCCCCACCAGCCAAACAGACCCCTCCCGCCCAGCCCCAGGGCTGTGATGAGCTCAGCCTGGCCTCAGGGTGCTGCAATGGGGGCGTTGTGGGGGTAAAAGGGAGTGGGAGGGGATTTTGGGGTGGGGGAGCATCAGAGAGGGAGCTGGTGGGGGGGGTCTCAGGGAGGTCTCAGGTTTTTTGGGGGGTCCTTACTTGCGCTGCAGGGTGGTGGCAGGACTGGTGCTGGCGCTGGTGCTGTGCCCCCCTCCTCCGGGGCTGGAGCTGCGGGAGGGGGCCTCGGCTCAGTGGCCCCCGCGGCCAATCCCGCTCCCAGTCCCGCTGGGCCCCAGCACAACGCTCCCCGGGCAGGATATGGCCCTTCCCGGTCCATACACGAGCCGTAAGGACCTTCCCGGCTCCGGTACTGCAGCTCCCGCTCCAGGCAGCTCAGGTATTGCCCCTCGTGCTCCAGGTGACCCTGGTATTGCCCCTCGTGGTCCATACGGCCTTGGTATTGCCCCTCGTGGTCCATGTGGCTCTGATACGGCCCTTCACGGTCCAGGTGACCTTGATATTGTCCCTCATGGTCTATACGGCCCTGATATTGCCCCTCATGGTCCATATGGCTCTGATACGGCCCCTCGCGGTCCATACGACCTTGGTATTGCCCCTCACGCTCTGCATGACCCTGATATTGCCCCTCGTGGTCCAGATGACCCTGATACGGCCCCTCGTGGTCCATCCGGCCCTGGTAAGGCCCCTCGTGGTCCATATGGCTCTGATACGGCCCCTCGTGGTCCAGATGACCCTGATACGGCCCCTCGTGGTCCAGATGGCTCTGATACGGCCCCTCATGGTCCATATGGCCCTGATACGGCCCCTCCCTCTCCGCCTGGCTCAGGAACTGCCCGTCGCGGTCCATCCGTGGGGGATATTGCCCGTCGCGCTCCAGGCGAGGCTGATACTGCACCTCCCTGTCCAGGCAGCCGCGGAACTGCCCGTCCCTGGGGTGGGGAGGGGGCTGCCTCTCGCGCTCCTTCCTGCTCTGGTGGGCTCTGTCGCGCTCGGGCCGGGCCGGGTACAGCCCGTCGCGGTCGGTCACGGCCTCGTACCGCCCGTACTGGCCGTCGGCGTGGGGCTGCGGCTCGGGGTGTCCCCCTCGGTACTGGCCGGCGGCGTCGGGCTCCAGGTGGTTTTGATGATATTGACCGTCGGGGTCAGGGTGGCCCTGGGGAGGGGGAAGGGGGGGGACACACACACAGATGGGGGGGTGATGGAGGGAAATGGGAGGGGTCTGTGGCCCTGGCACAGTCTATATGGCCCTAGGTTGGGCTCTATGGCCCTGGGACAGTCTCTATGACCCTAGACCCCCCCCCCTCAGCCCCTCCCAGAGCTGAGCTGCTCCATATCCCCCCCCTTCGTCCCCTGAACCCCCCTAAAAAAGGACTCCCCACTCCTTCCCCACCCCCCCCAATCTTCCCCCCCCACTTCCACCATCTGCACTGTTTCCCCGCCCCCCTCCAACCCCCACCAAAACCCCTCCAACCACCCCCAATCCCCCCTCAACCGCCCCCTAACCTCTCAGGTGGTGCTGGGGGAGGGGGTCCAGGCACGTAACCCCCACACTCCCATCTCCACCTTCCCCCAAACTCCCTCCCAGCCCCTTAAAACCTATGTGACCCCCCCCAACCCCCACTCCTGCCACTTCCCCACCTCCCCCCAAACACCGTCAAATCCCCCCAAACCCTCTCTGAACCTCCCCCCAACCATCCCCCAACCCATCACCTGATGCCAGGGGGGGTCTGGCCATGTGACCCCCGACCCCCCGAACCTCCCCCTCCCCATCTCCAACCCCCCCCAAATCCCCTCAACCCCCCCCACTCCTCTCACCAGCTGCGCCCCCCGCGCCCCTCAATCTCCATCTGCCCCCCAAACCCCCTTCAATCCCCCCTCAAACGTGCTCCAACCCCCCCCTCCTTCCTCTCACCTTATCGGGGGGTGGGTCCAGTCGCGCCCCCACAACCGCTCCAGACCCCCCTCCCCATCCCCAACCCCCCTCATCCTCTCACCTGGTGCCCCCCCAGCCCCCCTCCCACCACTCACCTGGTGCCGGGGGGCTCCGGTCGCGCCCCCCCCCGCGCCCCCCCGCTGCCGCAGGTGCCGGTTCTCCCGGGCCAGGCGCTGGAGCTGCCCCTCGAGCTGCGCGATCCGGCGCCGTTGCGACGCCAGGAGATGTCGTTGAGTCGCGATAATCCGGTTCAGCTCCAGCAGATACTCGACGGCACGGTCGGGGGGGTCAGCTCCGGGGACACCCCCTCCCCCTACACCACCTCCACCCCCCCCGACAACACCCCGGGGGGGGGAGCCGGTACCCCCCGAACCTTCCATCAGCCCCCCCGGAGGTAAAAAGGGGGATTAAGGGGGGGGCGGGGGGGGCAGGGATAGGGGAGGTCCTTATGGGGGGGGAGGTAAAAGGGGGAGGGGGGGAAGGCTTTGGAATGGGAGGGGGACTTAAAATGAAGTGGGGAGGGTCAAAATGAGGAGAGGGAGGTTAAAATGAAGGGGGGGGCATCTTAAAGTGAAGGGAAGGGGTTAAAATGAGATGGGGGGGGTCTTAAGGTTACAAGGAGGATCCTAAAATGAAAGGGGGGGGGGGTCTTAAAGTGAAGGGAAGAGTCCTAAAATGAAAGGGGGGGGGGCTAAAATAAGAGGGAGGAGATCTTAAAATTGGGGGGGGGGGGCTGCTCCTAAGAGACGAGGTGGGTCTGAATTTGGGGGGGGGGCAGTTAAAATGGGAGGGGGCTGCAGGGAGGGGCCTTGAGGTGAGTTGGAAGATGGGGGGTAATCTGGGGGGGGGACGACGCTGGGCTGGGGGTTCCGGCAGCCCTGAGGGTGTGGGGGGGGGTGGGGTTGGGGGCGTCTCGTAATCCGGGGGGGTTTGGTATCGATGTGGGGGGGAGTCTGTGATGGAAAGTGGGGGGGGGGGGTGTAAATGATGGGGGGGGGGGTTGCCCCGGACGAGGGGGCGGAGGAGGGGGGGGAGGGAAAAAGGGGGGAGGGGGGGAAGGGAAAAGGGGGGGGGGGGCCCGATCCGGGCGAGGAGCTCGGAGGGAGGCGGTGAGTCGGGGTGGGGGCGGGGCGGGGGGGAGGGGCGAGGGGAGGCGCGTCCCTCCCCCCCATGAACCCCCCCACAGCAGCGTTTTGGGGGGAGGGGGCGCCTTTTTCTCCTCCTAACCCGAGGATTTCATATCGACGCCCCCTTCCCCGTGTCTCTTTGTGCCCCCTCCCCCCGTTCCGTCGCCACGACCCCCTCCACAGTGGTCGCCACCCCCCCAGCGCCCCCCCCCGCGGCGATGCCGGAGGCTGCGCCGTTCCCATGGCAACGGGGCACAAATAACTCCGCCGCTGATTGGGGTTTGCTCGTCGCACCGGGGTGGGACCCCCCCCCTCCCCTCCCCTCCCCCTCATAGTCCCCCCCATCCCCTGTAGCCCCTAGACCCCCCGGGGGTTGTGGCATGAGCCATATGGCATCCATACAGCCCCCCCCGCACAGAGTCCTTGGAGGGTACAGGTCCCCTGTGGCCCCCCTGTGACCCCAGGAGACCCCTATAGCCCCCATACATCCCCTCTGGCCCTATGTAGCCCCAGGAAACCCCTATAGCCCCCCATGTGCTACCTATATAGCCCCCCATGACCCCCTATAGCTCCCATACATTATCCATGTAGCCCCAGGAGACCCTACAGCATCCCAGGGGCACCCCTATAGTCCCCCCATGACCCCATATAGCTCCATATGTTACTTAGAGCCCCTGCAGCCCCTATACATCACCCACATAGACCCAGGAGACCCTATAGAGCCCCAGGCTGCCCCTATAACCCCCCAGCCTCTATACAGCCCCAGGATGCCCTATAGCCCCCCCAGCCCCTATAGAGCCCCAGGCTGCCCCTATAGCCGCCCCCCCCCCCCCCCCGCCCAGGGGCACTGGGGCTCCCTGGGCTCTGGGCTCCCTATAGAATCCATACATCCCCAGAGGGTCCCACATTCACCCCCCAGGGATGCACAGGCCGAGGGTGGTGAAACCAAGTAGTTTATTGGCAGCAACTTTGGGGGGGAGGGGCCATATAAAATCAGGGGGGACACGTAGAGAATCAAGGGGGGGCTGTAGGGAATTGGGGGAGGCCCCTCACAGAGCCTAGGAGAAGCGCCAGCATCATTCTACCTATAGTGGGAGGCACCTATGGGTGCTTGGGGGGGCATCCTGGGGTCATGGGGGGGCACCTGTGGGTGCTGGGGTCACACAGGGGTCATGGGGGGAACCTGTGGGTGCTGGAGTCACGGGGGGCACCCAGAGGTGATGGGGGGACACCTATGGGTGATGGGGGTCACACAGGGGTCACGGGGGTGTCCCGGTCACTGCTCGTTTGGGTTGGGGTTGGCGTCAGGATATTTGGTGAGGTCAAAGGTCAGCACTTTGCTGATGACGCAGTCACCTTGCTGGGGGGGGAGGGGCAATTAATGACCCCCCTCTCCCCATCTTCCACCCTCCCTTCCCTCTGCCCTCCCTCCCCCTGCACAGGAACCCCCCATCTACCCACCTTATTTACCTCCCCAGGGCTATTTTACCCCCCTCTCCCCCTCCACTATCTCTGCCCTCCTCTTCTAACCCTCCCCTCTCAGGACCCCCCAAAGCCCATCAGAGACCTCCTAAAACCCCTCAAACCCCCTCAGGGACACCCGAAAGCCCCTCAACCCCCCTTTTTACCCTCCTTCCCCCCTTATTTACCCCCCCAGGGGATATTTTTGTCCCCACCTCAGGGTAAACTCCGATGAGACTCTGGGCTTTGGTGTAAAACTCTTCCTTGAGAGAGATGACAATGGCCTGGAAGTTGGCAGCTGACTGCTCCTTGATGTAATTGGCCACCTGAGGGGACCCCAAAAATGAGGGAGGACCCCAAAAATCAAGGATAGGGGCCCAAAAATGAGGGGATGGGGACAAAATGGGAGTGGGGGGAGCTCTGCAGTGAGATGGGTGGCTAGCAAAGTGGGATGGGGGGGGTCCCAAAAATGGATGGGGGATGCTTCAAAGTGGGACTGGGGACCCCCAGAGTGGATGAGGAACCCCCAGAATTGATAGGAGACTCCCAAAGTGGATGGAGGACCCCTAGAGTGGATGAGGGACCCCCAGAATTGATGGGAGACCCCCAGAGTGGGATGGGAGACCTCCACAGCCACCCCAAGGCTTCAACCCGAGTCCCGTGGAAACAGATTCCGGGAGCCCAGAACTGCACTCACTCCCAAATCCTACAGCTTTCACCCCAAAACTTTCTTCCCCTTCCCTGTGAGCTCCCCAAAATCTCACAGGGGATCCCCAAAACTCCTTGGGGACCCCCAAAGCCCTTACCTTGCCAATGTTGGTGTTGTCCAGGGCGGCGTCAATCTCATCCAGCACGAAGAAAGGAGCCGGTTTGTAACTGAGAAGAGGGGGAAAGGGTCTGAGATCACGGCACAAAAGGAAGGGGAGGGACCCCAAAAATGAGAGGGGGGGCTCCCACCTGTGGATGGCAAAGAGCAGGGCCAGGGCAGCCACTGTTTTCTCTCCCCCTGAAAGGTTGTCCATGGGGCGGAAGCGCTTGCCCGGGGCCACGCAGTTGTAGTTGATGCCGTCCAGGTAGGGCTCCTCAGGGTTCTCTGGGCCCAGGAAAGCCTGGGGGGGGGAAAGAGGGAGGAAAAGGGGGGTTTGAGGGTGAGAGAAGAGGGGGAGAGGGTGGGGGGGGGTCAGGGGGTCATGGGGGGGAGGTGGAGGATGAGGGAGGGGTGAGGAACTGGGGGATGGGGGATGTGAAGAAGGTGAGGGGGTCGTGGGGGACAAGGGGGGGATGTGAGGGGATCTCGGGGGGACATGGGGGAGTCAGAGGGGCCATGGGGGGCCATAGGGGGGTACCTGAGCGCTGCTGTTGCGGGATAGGGCCTTGTAGATCTCGTCGATGTTGGTGGCCACGGACTCGAAGCAGGAGTTGAAGCGGTCGAAACGCTCCTTCTTCATCTGCTCAAACGCCTGCTTGGCTTTCTTGGCGCGCTTGCGGGCTGCCTCGAACTCTGGGGGGGACAGGAGGGAACTGTGAGAGTCAGGACACACTCTGGGCACAGCTCAGGGACGTTGGGGACACTCCCTGCCCCCCAGCTCCTGGTGGCCCCACATCCTCGTGTGTCCCCCTGCACCTCACCATCTGAGGTCTCCTGGAACTTGTCCCGGACGCTCTCCAGCTTCTCCATGGCTTTCATGTTGGGGGCCGCGATGCGCTGCAGGACGCTCTGCTGCTCCGTCAGCCTCTGCTGCAGCTGGTTCATCTCCTGGCGGATCTCCTCCTCGGCCTGGGCGTCCTGGAGCACACAAACCCCCCTCAGGGAACAGGCTGGAGGGGGCTGGTGGTGGGAGGAACCATCAGGAACTGCCTCTGACCTTGAGCTCCTCGGGCAGGTCGCTGTAGTCGATCTCGATCAGGGCCTCACGGGCGTAGAGGCTGGAGCTGCGCTGGGAGCTGCTCACGGGCTCCTCGCTGCCTGCGCTGCCCTGCCAGGGGAACAGGGTCCTTGCAGCTCGCACAGCACAGCTCTCCCCTCGCAGCTCACCAAACAGACACTTTTCCCCTCGCAGCTCACCAAAAAAGACACTTTTCCCCTCAGAACTCCACCGGACCACCTTTTTCCCCCTCCAAACCCCCATTTCCTCCCCCCAACCCCCGTGCTGCCCCCCGCCCCACCTCCTCCTGACTGATGTCGTCCATGGTGCCCTTGGACAGGGGCAGTTTGATGTCCTGCATCTTACAGGCCTGCAGCAGGTTGTGCCGGTCGCTGCGTTTCTGCTCCAGCTTCGTCTCGATGGCCGTCACCTCCTTCTGCAGGTGGGTCATCTCCCTGGAACGCAGTGACCACACGAGAACAAGGTCAAAGGGAGGTCGTGGAGATCCAAATCCTTCCAACCCACCCTCTCCAGCTCCACATCCTCACTTGTTGGCCCCCCCCAGCTTCTTCCTGATCTCGTCCATCTCATGGTTCTTGTCGTTGACCTCGGATTTCTTGGCCAAGTGTTGGTTCTTCAGGTCCTGCAGCTGAGCCATGGTCTCATCGATGATCTTCATGTGCCTCTGCTCCTCCTGCAAACACAGCAAACACACTCTTCCTCCTCCTCCTCCTCCTCCTCCCAGAACCCACCCCAAAAACCCACCCCCACCAAACCTTCTTGAGCTTCTCGATCTCGGCCTCGTCCTTGCGCACGCTCTGCTCCCACATCAGCACCTTCTCCTGGTCTTCTCGAAGCTGGTTGCGTTCAAAGTCCAACTGGATGCCCAGACGGGTCTTCTGGTTCTCAAACTCTAGCCTGGGGGTGATATGGAGGTCTCAGAAGGGGTCTTCAAGGTCTCGGAAGGGTCTTTAAGGTCTTGGAGGAGGCTTTAAGGTCGTGGGGGGCCTCCTCAAGGTCTTGGGGGGGATTCTCCAGGTCTTGATTGCTCCCTGAGGCAACAAACCTCTGCCCCACAGACTTGAGGAGGTTCGTGGGGGCACTTCAGCCACCTCAGGACGTCAGGGATGGGTTTTTGGGGTCAGGTTCTCCTGGAGGAGGGAAGGACTATCCCTAATTTGGGGTGGGGGTCTCCTCACCTCTTCTTGGCGATCTCATTCTGCCTCTTGACCTTTTCCTCCTCGAACTCCCGGATGTTCCTGACCCCGATTTCACGGCAAAACTCCTCAAAAACTTCATCCTCCACCTGGGAAATGGGGGAGGGGGGAGGTTGAGACACTCACAAACCTCCCCTAGTGGCTCCCCCAAATATCCCCTCACCCCAAAAACCCACCCACCTGGTTCATCTTCTCCTTCAGGTCCTTCATCTCCCTCTCCCGGCCCTGGATGATCCTTTTGATGTCGTTGATGCGAGGCCCAAAATTGGCCAATTCACTCTCCAGTTTTGACTTTTCCTGTGTTATAAAGGGGTTAAAAATGAGAACGGGGGGTTCCCAAAGACCCTTCCCCCAAAATCCCACCCCCAGAACCCCAAATCCCCCCTTGAGTCTACCTTGAGTCATTCTCCACCCATAAACCCTCCGTGAATCAGCTTCTAAGAGCTGAGAGCTCCCCTGTGACACCCCAAAAAGGGCAGGAATCCCCTCAAAATGCCCCCCCCCCGAGGTGTCACCTGGAGGTTGAGGGCGAGGTGCCGGGTTTTGGTCTGCTCTAGGTCACTCTGGGAGTATTTGAGTCTCATCTGGAGGCCGTGGGCCTGGGACTGGACCTGGCGCAGCTCAGCCTCTTTCCTCTTGGCCTTCATCTGCTCCTGGGGGGGCAAAGGAGCAGGGAGGAAAAAGGGAGTGAGGGGAGGAGTTGAGGAGCCCCCCTCATGGGGAGGGGGAATGAGAAACAATTGTGGGGGAGGAAAGGAATTTGGGGAGGGGAAAGGAATCAGTTTGGGGGGGAATGGAAACACCAAGGGGGGCAAAAAGCAGACCAAGGGGGGGCAAAAAGGACCAAGGTGGGGACAAAAAGGACCAAGGGAGAGGGGAAAAGGATCAGGGGAGGGGGGAAAAAGGACTAAGGGAGGGGGGAAAAGGGACTAAGGGAGGGGGGAAAAGGGACTAAGGGAGGGGGGAAAAGAGCTTTGGGGGGTGTGTGGGAGGTGGAAAAAGGCCAAGAGGCAGCTTTAAGGTGACAAGGAGCATCCTGAGAGCATCCTGGGGGGGTTTCAGGAACTTGGAGAAGAAGCTCTGAAAAGGGGGAGAGGGCAACTGGGGAGAAGGTGGGGAGGGGTCTGTGTGTGTGTGTGTGTGTCCCACCTTGAGCTCCTCTGTCAGCCTCTCCTTCTTCTCCTTGAGCTTGTCCACAGCCTTCTCGTCCCAGCGCCGAGCTTTGGCCTTGAGGTCACTGGCACCCCCTGAGATCACCCCCGACTTCTGGAACAGGGTCCCGTCCAGAGCCACAGTCTGGGGGGCAAAAAAGAGGGATGAAATGTCTCAGGGGGTGTAGTTGGGGTGGGAGAGCTCAGGGAAGGGAAGAGGGGTAAAGGGAGGGGGATGGAGAATTGGGGGAAGGATTTGGGGACATGGAGCTACAGGTTTCGGGTCAGGAAGCAGTTTGGGGTGCTGGGGAGGAAGCCCTGAGGGTGCTGTCTGAGGGTGTTGAGGTACTGCTGAGTTCCTGTGGGTGCAGTTTGGGGGCGCTGGGATGGGGATGAGCCCCTGAGGGTGCTGGAGTGGCGCTCAGCCCCTGAGGGTGCAGTTTGGGGTGGTGCTGAGCCCCAGGCTGACCTTGTGGCGCTGGTGGCCGCCGAAGGCGATGCGCCGCGCGTCCTCCACGTTGTCGCACACCAGCGCGTTGCCACAGGCGTACTGCAGCGCCTTCTTGATGTGGGGCGGCTCGTAGCGGATCACGTCAATCACCAGCTTCGCCCCCTTCAGCTCTCGCAGCTTCTCATCTGTGGGTTTCACCTGGGGGGGGGGGGTGTGAAAGGCAGAGGGGGGTGTAACCAGGGGGTTTTACCCCGCAACACCCTGGGGAGGTGGTTGAGGGGGGGAATGGAGCTCGTCCCAAGCACGATCCCCCGGATAAACTGCCTGAGGGGTTCAATCTGCTCCCCCCCGAAGTTAAACCGTGCTCATTCTTGACCCCAGAGCTGCTTCTTGACCCCAAACTTGTTGCTTTTTCTTGACCCCAAATTTGCTGCTTCTTAACCCTAAAATTGCTGCTTTTTCTTGACCCCAAACTGTCTCTTTTTGTCCCCAAAGTTGCTCCTTCCCAACCCCAAACTGCTTCCTTATCCCCCAGTCCCTCAGCACCCTCATCTGCGAGGTCCCTCCTTCAGCTCCCCCAACCCCCCAAATCGCTGCCCCCTCCCCTTTTTCACCTCCAGGTAGTCAAGGGGCAGGAAGGTCTCGGGCTCCCCTCGCTGCTCCTTGATGTACTGGATGCAGTCCCGCCCCGTCTTCTCCGAGTCCACGATGATCGCGTCCATGTTCTTGCCCAGCACCTTGGTCACTGCAATCTGGTATTTCTTCTGGGTGGGCTGGCACAGATCGATGAGGCGACCGTACTGGGGAGGGGGGAATCCCAGAAAGGGGAGAAAACCACTCACAAAGTGGGGTCTGGAGAGGTCGGAGGAGTTGGGAGGGCGGTGGGGAGGGGGTTGTTGGTGGGGTGGCTTTGGTGAGCAAAGAGAGGGAGCAGAGATCCACCCACAGCAAGTGGAGAACCATGAGGGAGCAGAGATCCACTCATAGCAAGTGGAGGACCATGAGGGAGCAGAGATCCACCCACAGCACTCAGAGTTCCTGTGGGACCTGCTCTGGCAGGTTGATTTGGATAACATGATCCTTCAAGATCCCTCTAACCCTGGAGGCTCTGTGACCCACATATCTATTTGCTGAGAGATCTCTTCCTTCTCATCTCCACCACAAACCTCTCGTTGGATCCTTCTCTCCCTTGGCCAGTTGAGGAAGGGAAGTGATGGGACAACTTGTTGGGTGTTACCCAACCAAGTCTAAACCCCCCAGCCAAGTCTAAAACCCCCCAAACCAAGCCTGAAACCCCTCCTCCAAGCCTAAATGCCCCCTCCTAGCGTATGTGCAGAGGCTGGGGCTCACCACCGAGCCAGGGTAGAGCCTTTTGATGCTGTCCATGATCTCGGCCTTGCGCTGCTGGCGGCTGCTCTCCTGTCGGTCGATCCGAGCGTCCCCGAGCTGCTCCATCACTTGGTTCAGCTCTTTGTTGATCTCGTCGATGCGACGCTTGGCCAGCTCCACTTCTTCCGTCAATTCACCTTCCAAACGTTTCTGTTCCTCCAGGGATTGTCTGAAGAGGGGGGAGGGAGGGGAAAAGGTGGGTTTTTGGGGGGATCACAAGCGAGTGGGGGAGGCAGGAGCCGAGTCTCACTTGCTGGTGGTGATGTACTCCTCCAGCTTCTCAATGCGCTTCTGGTTCTCCTCGATCTCTCGGAGCTTCTGCTTGATCTTGGCCTTAAGTGGGGATCAAGGAGAAGCTGAAGGGAGGTGGGGGTGGGTTTTTAGGGGTGCTGTGTGTGAGGGGGTTTAAGAGGGACTCTGAGTCTCACCTCAGTCTCCACTTTCTTCCTCTCCTCCAGATCCAAACGATCTTGGTCGGCTTTTTGGTCCCGGTTGAACTTCTCCAGCTCTTGGGCCAAAGTGGCAGCTCGTTTACTGGCTTCTTCCTTCAATCTGTGGTACTTTTTCACCTAAAACCCACAGAAAAGGTGAGGGAAGACCCCCCAGAACCCACCCCATCCTCTCAGGACACAGCCGGATGAGTCCCTTTACCTGGTTCTCCTCCAAAGTCAGGTCTCGCCCTTGGCTTTGACTTTCTTCTTCCATCCTCTCCTCAAACTCCTGCCGGGCTTTTTCCACCGACACCATCTCCTTCTCCAGCTCATCCATGTCTCCTTTCCTCTTCTTATATTGCTTCTGAGCATTCTGAAGAGACTTTTTGGCAGCTTCCAGCTTCTTTATCTTGTGGGAGGTATTTTCCTTGGCTTTGATGTACTGGGGACGCTTCTGGTTGAGCTCAGAATCCTTCTCCCTGTCGGCAGAAAAACCCCAAGGTGAGCTTCAAGTGATCAAAAGCTCCTCACTCAATCCCTCCTCAGACTAGTTTTGTGGTGCCTCACTTGATCTCTTTCTCAATTTGCTGCTGTTCTCTCATCATCTTGCCCAGCTCCTTCTTCCTGTCCTTCAACTCATCCTCCACCCTGTCCATCCTTTTCTTATCTTTATCAATTTCTCTGTTTTTCAAACCCAGTTCTTTGTTCAGCTTCTCGATTTCAGCTTCGTTGTGGTAAAGCTTAAAAAGCTGCAGCTGCACTTGAGCTCGAACCACCTCGTCCTTCAACCTCTGGTAACGATCAGCCTGGAGAAGACGAGGAGAGGAGAGAGAAAAGGGGTGAGGGGGGAGAGATACGATGTCAGAGAGGGGTTGAGGAAGGCGATATGGGTTCCAAACCTCGTGTCAGTCCCCCAGAAATACCTCTTCCTTCTCCTGCTTGGCCTCTTTCCTCTCGGCAGCGATGTTCTTCTTGCGGTGGTAGTTGAACTGAGTGTCTTCCTCTGCCTTCACCATCTCCTTCTTCCTCTTGTCGTACTCCTGTGCCAGCTCCCCCGAGCGGCTGATCTCTTCGAACAAAGCCGTCCTCTCCTTGGGGTTCTTCATGGCAATGGACTCCACAGCACCCTGAGGGAAAAGGGGTTCAGGGGGTTCCCCAAAACCTCACAGGGCGAGGGAGGTTCCCCTCTAAGGAGGAAGAATGGAAAGGACCCCCTCAAATCTTCACGTGGCTCTTGTGAGAGGAAGGGCGTAAAGGGGGTGTCAGGGGAGGGAGGAGATCCTGAATTCCTCCCCCAAACGCTTCTGTGGGGTCCCCCACGGGTTGGGAATGGCAGAAAGGGGGTGTCAGGGGATGGGGAAGTCCCCCCAGAACTCTTCTGGGAGTCCCCTACAGCTGGGAAATGGCAGTAGGGGATTGTGAGGCACCAGATGAGCTGCTGTACCCCACACAACCCCCCACTAAAACATCCTCAAACCCCCTCCCAGCCCCTTCTCCACCCCCTCAAAATCCCACCAACACTCTCCCCCCAATAAAACCAGACCTGGAAAACGAGGAAGTTCCTGGCCTTGATGAGGATGCCCAACTTCTCCAGCTCCTCGCTGTACTCGCTCAGCTGCACCACACGGTTGTTGATCTTGTACTCCGAGGAGCTGCCTGTGAAAACAGGATGGAAAGGGGTTGGGGGGGGGGGGGGGGTCAGAAAGTCTCTGCTGGTTCCTGACCCCAAACCTCTTCTACCCACCCCTGTGCAACCCCCCCTTCGCACAACTCCATCTCCTTCCATCACCTCCCTTCCCACCAAAGACAAGAACCAAGCTCTTCCATCCCCTTCCCGTGGACAGAGGGAACAGTGTCCCAGCCTGGGAGCTTCCTGGCAGGAAAGGGTCAAAAGTCCCCTCCCCACTGCCCCCCACACACCTACCCACGATGACCCTGGCGAAGGTTCGATCCTCAGCCCCCTCCTCGGAGTAAACCATGCTGACAAAGGCTCTGCTGGCGGCGGGTTTCCCCACGGGAGCTCCGTGGATCAAATCCCTCAAGGTTTTCACCCTTAAATTACTTGTTTTCTCCCCCAAAACGAAGCTGATGGCGTCCATCAGGTTGGATTTCCCTGGGGGGGAAAAGGTTAAAGGGGGAAACCAAGGGAGGGGGATACTCAGGTAAAACAGAGGGGGGAGAGGGCGAAAAGAGGGGTGTGAGGGGTGAGAAGGACCCCAAAGACTTTGGGGGGGCGGCCTGGGAGTCAGAAGGGACCCCGAAACTCATGGAGGGGTGTTAAGGGTTACAAAGGACCCCAAAGAGTTTGGAGGGGTCTCAGGGCCCAGAGCGAATCCCCGCACCCCGTTTCCCCCCCCGCCCCACACATGGGCCCGTCCGCCCCGCCGCGGCCTCACCGGAGCCGTTGGGGCCGATGATGGCGGTGAAGCGGCGGAAGGGCCCGATGATCTGCCGGCCCTTGTACGATTTGAAGTTCTCGATCTCGATGAGCTTGAGGAAGCCCATCGCGGTCTCGGGGTTCGGGGGTCTCGGGCCCCGGGCCCCGTCTCAGTGGCAGCGGCGGGAAAGAAGCAGCAGCGGCGGCGGCGGCGGCGTTCCCATTGGCTGAAGCCGCTGTAAATCATAGCTCTCCGCTCCCGCCCTCTCGCTTCTCATTGGCCGACGGCTTCGGTCTGAGGCGCTGAGGCGCCTCGCTCGCCGATTGGCCGGAGCCGCACGTCAGTCATGGGTAATGCCCTCCTCTCTCGCTTCTCATTGGCCGACGGCTTCGCTCTGAGGCTCTGAGGCGCCTCGCTCGCCGATTGGCCGGCGCCGCACGTCAATCATGGGTAATGCCCTCCTCTCTCGCGTCTCATTGGCCGGCGGTTTTGTTCTAAGGCGCTGAGGCGCCTCGCTCGCCGATTGGCCGGCGCCGCACGTCAGTCATGGGTAACGCCCCTCCCCTCTCTCTTCTCATTGGCCGGCGCATGGCGCGCGCGGGGGAGGGGACGGGAAGCGGAACTATGGCCTCCTGCGGGGCCCGAGCGCGGCTGAGGGGCGAGAAGGACCCCGACGCGTTTGAGGGGGCTCCAATAGTGGAGAAGGACGCCGAAGGCTTTGGAGGAGGACCCCGTGGCGATAGGAACGTCGGAGCCGCACGAATCGAGGTCAAAGTCGGAGATTTTGGGCAAGTTTCGGCTTTAATGACTTTGACAGAGAAGCGGGGGGGGGGGATGGTCACCACGAGTCAGGTGCCGCTCGTGCAAGCGCCGCCCCCTCGTGCAAATCCCCGTGCAAACAGCCCCCCGCGAGCCCCTCATCACGAGGTGCAAAAGCTACTCGTGTGACCCCCTCCCCATGTCTTCGTGTGCTCCGTTGTGTCACAAGACCCCCCCACCCCGTGCAAACCCCCTCCCGTGGTCCCCTCCATCCTCGTGCAAGCCCCTCGTGCAAACACCCCCCCGCCCCGTGCACAACCCCACCTACTGTCCCCTGCATCCTCGTGCAAACTCCCCCCCCCATCCTCCTCTGCGCCCCTCCGCGTGGCACAAGAACCCCCCTCCTCGTGCAACCGCAGGTGTGCCCGGCTCAGGGCGGTGCTGTGTGCCGGCGGCAGGGGCACAGGATGCGGCCCATGGCGCGGGACAGGCTGGTGCTGAACGCGGCGTAGATCCAGGGGTTGGTGCAGCTGTTGAGGTTGGCCAGCAGCATCAGGATGGTGAAGGCGGGACCTGGGCACAGGTGGGTTGTGACCCCCCAAATCTCCCCCAGGGATCCCCAAAATCCCCCTCAACTTCCCCCATGGACTCCCCAAAATCCCCCCAGGGACCCCCCAAATCCACCCCAGCGACCCCCCTATAGCCCCTTGCTGCCCCCCAATTTCCCCCCATGCCCCCTCAACTTCCTCCAAAGCCCCCTGTAGCCCCTCAATTTCCCCCCACGTCCCCCGAGACCTCCCCAATTTCCCCTTTAGTCCCCCCAACTCCTCCTAAAGCCCCTCAATTTCCCTCTACAGCCCCCCTAGCCCCCTCCAAAGCCCCCCTAGACCCCCCATAGCCCCTCGATTTCCCCCCAGGCCCCCCCTCACCTTCAACAGGCGCGCGGGGGTCCCACACGGCCCAGAGCTGCGCGCAGAAGAAGGGCGCCCAGCACCCCACGTAGACCCCCAGCACCACCATGGCCATCCGGTGACTTTTGGCCCTGGCTCTGGCCAGCCCGACCCGACGCCCCCCCGGTGCCAGCTCCCTGGTCACGGCCACCTGCAGCCCCCCCAGCAAAGCCGCCGGGGCCACCAGCACGGCCAGGGCCACCCAGGTGACGTAGGCACGAGCCCCCCAGGGCTGGATGAACGTGGCCCAACAATCCTCCTCCCCCGGCCCCACTTCCCTCCTGGCGAAAATCCCCACCTGGGGTAAGCCGAAGAGCAGAGCCAACGTCCAGGCCGTGGCCAGGGGACCCCAGCGCCTCCTGGCCCGGCCCCAAATCCACCCCAACCTCCTCACGCCGGCCCTGGCGCGGCTGGTGGCCACTTGAGCCCATCTGCAGGTACCCAAAGGGCCGGAGCCACTCTGTGACCTCAGGTGACCCCGGCTCTGGCTCAGGGCGACTTGGATCCACCTCGTGGGTGCCCAGGGCTGGGCTGGTCTGGGCTGGGACCCCCCCTCGCTGGCTTTAGACCCATCCTCAGTGGCTTTAGACCCGTCTTTGGTGGCCTGCAAACCCCCTGTAGTGGCCAAGGACCCATCTACAGTGGCCTGGGATCCCCCCTCAGTGGCTTTAGATGTCCCCATAGTGGCCCAGGACCCCTCTGTGGTGGCCTGAGACCCCCCTTCAGCAGCTTTAGACTCCCCCACAGTGACCTGAGACTCCCCCATGGTGTCCCACGACCCCCCCGCTGCAACCTGTGGGCTAGGCGGGGGTGACAGGGACCTCGTGGTGACACTGGGGGTGGGAGGTGTGCCGGGGGGTCCCTGGGAAGATGCGGCAGTGCCATTGTCCCTGCCTTGTTCCCACCCCCCTGCAGGTTCCCATGTCCCATCCCACGTGTCCCTCCGGCCCTGGGCCCCGGCCACATTCCCCCCGTCCCCCTGGGCCCACCCCCAACACCCCCCCATCCCCCACGGGCCACCCCCAGCATCCCCAGGCCCCCCACACCCCCAGCACCCAGGGGGTCTCCATGTCCCGGCTTGGGTGTCCCCACACCCCCCACATCCCTGTCCCGAGCACCCAGGGGGTCTCCAAGTGCCATCTTGGGTGTCCCCAATGTCCCCAGACTCCCCGGACCCCCACCTCCAGCACCCAGGGAGTCCCCACATCCCACTCCCCTTCTCCTTGCTGTCCCCAGACCCCCCGCAGCCCCACCTCCAGCAACCAGAGGGTCTCCAAGTGCCATCTTGGGTGTCCCCAGACCCCGCAGACCCCCACCTCCAGCAGCCACCCCCCTCCCCGCCTCCCCTCTTCGCCCCCTTCCTCCTCCTCTGGGCGCCCAGGGGCCTGCAGATGGCGCGGTGCCTGTCGTAGGCCATGGCCACGGCCACATAGGCCGAGGCGAACATGGCGACGCCCTGCAGGTACTTGGTGAGGCGGCAGAGCAGGTCGGGGCCTCGGAAGCGGTCGGTGACGTCCCACAGGAGCTGCGGCAGCACCTGCCCCCCGGCCACCCCCAGATCCGCCACGCTCAGGTGCCGCAGGTAGCGGCGCAGGGGGGGCGCCGGCCGAGGGCAGCCCCCGGCCCCTCCCCTGGCTCTCGGGGGTCTCAGAGCCACCAGAACCAGGACGTTGCCCCCTAAAGCCAAGGCCAGGATGGCGGCCAAGACCCCCACCTCGGCGGCCGCCAGCGCCGCGTCGCGGGGGGGCCACGGGGTGCCCGAGGGGGCGGGAGCGGGGGTCTGTGGGGAGAAAAGAGGGGGTGGGTGGTCAGAAACCGGGGAGACGTGGATAGAGAAGGGGGTTGGGGAAGGGGGGCGTTGGGTTGGGTTTTTGGTTGGGTAGAGAAAGGGGGTGTCGGGGGGGGTTGGGTAGAGTGGGGGAGGTACAAGGAGAGAAGCCCCCCTCCCCCTGCCCCATTCCCACCCTCCCTGTCCCGCCTGAGCCCCGTTGTACCTCCATTCTGGGGGGAGTCCTGCTGGTTCTGGGGGGGTCCGTCGATTTTTGGGGGGGAATCTGTTGATTTTGGGGGTGTTCTGTCAATTCTGAGGAGAGATCTCTTAATCTTGTGAGTGAACCTGTCGGTTTTGAGCGTGAATCCGTTGATTTTGGGGGTGTTCTGTTGATTCCAAGGGGGAATCCGTTGGTTTTGGGGGTGAATCCAACAGTTTTGGGGGGTGTCCCAGTCCTGAGCACCCACCTCCACCTCCCTCTTGCCCAGTGCTGGGACTGGGATCAAACTGGGCTGGACTGGGACAAACCAACCCCCTCTCCCACTCTGAACCCTCCCAGTGGGGGGGGACCCCCTGCTGAGCTCCCACCTCCCCCGGGGTGGGGGTTGAAGTTCCTTCCTCATTCCCCCAGATCTTGATAAGAGGAGCAGAGCCGCCCCTCCTCCACAGCCTCAGGGCTTGTTTTGGGGGGGGGTGGGGGGTGCTACAAACAACCCCCCCTGACCACCCCCTTCCTCCCTGAGCCTTCCCCCAGAGAGAAGCAGCAGCAGCAGGTCAGATCCCAGCATGGTTTATTGCCTGGAATTGGGAGAGCTGGCAGTGGGGGGATTTGGGGGTCAGGGCAGGGTTGGGGAGTCGCTCAGGCTTGCACGGGGGCACCCCCCAGCTGGAACAGCTGCTGCTCCCAGTCGCTCATGAGGGACAAGTGCAGCGGCCGGTGGCAGGATGAGCAGGACGGGCCGGGGGGAGCTTCGAGGGGCAGCCCAAGAGCCCCCCAGCATTGGGCCAGGCGGTCTGGGGGGGACATAAAACAGAGGGTTGGGGGTCAGGGGGGAACTTGTATGTGGGGGGGGGCAGTGGGACCCCCATCTCAAATCCCCCATGTCCTCCCCCACCTTCACTAACCCCTCAGGACTCACCCCATGTCTCCCCCATATCCTCCCACCCCATCCCCCCATGTCTCCCTCATATCTCACCCATATCCCCTCCAAGTACCCCCATTCCTCTCTCACGTCCCCCCATATCCTCTCACCCCATATCCCTCCCAATATCCCCCATGTCCCCCCTCACCCGAACCCCCCCATGTCCCCTCCATAACCCCTCATATCTCATCCCCCGCGCCCCTCACCCGCCAGGTTCTCCATGGCGTCGGGCCCGTGGTGGGGGGTGGGCGCCAGGCGCAGCAGCTCCATCCCCCTGGGCACGGTCGGGAAATTGATGGCTTGCACGTACAACCCGTGTTCCTCCAGCAGCAGCCGGCTCAGCCTCGTGTTGGCTTCAGCGTCCCCCACCTACACCGCAGAAAACATCCCAAAATCAACCCCCAACCCCCAAACTCCCCCCAACCCCCCCAAAGCCCACCCCTTAACTCTCACCCTGACGGGCACGATGTGGCTGGGTGAGGGCAGGACCGGCAGCCCCCTGTCCCTGAGCAGCAGCCGGAGGTGCTTGGCGTGTCTCTGGTGGGTTCTGCGCAGGAGCCCCCCCTCCGGGCCCCCCAGCACCCGCAGCGATGCCAGAGCCCCCGCGACCACCGCCGGCGGCAGCGCCGTGGTGAAGATGAAGCCGGCGCCGAAGGAGCGGACGGAGTCGGCCAGAGCCGAGCTGCTGGCGATGTACCCGCCCACGGCCCCCACTGCCTTCCCTGGGCAGGGGACGGCGGGGGACGGGGGTCAGGGGGCCTCCAAAGCTCCCCACAGCCCCCTAGTGCCTGGAGATGCCCCCAGAGCACCCGAATGGCTGGAGATGCCCCCAGAGGCCCCTAGTGCCTGGAGATGCCCTCAAAGCCCCCAATGGCTGGAGATGCCCCAGAGGCCCCTAGTGCCTGGAGATGCCCTCAAAGCCCCCAATGGCTGGAGATGCCCCCAGAGGCCCCTAGTGCCTGGAGATGCCCCCAGAGCCCCCCAATGGCTGGAGATGCCCTCAAAGCCCCCCAATGGCTGGAGATGCCCCCAAAGCCCCCCAACTCCCTCTCCCCTACCACCTTTCTATAATGGGGGGGGGCCTTCACCTCCTTAACCCCCCCAAATCACCCCCCAGGGTGCCGATGACGTCACTGTTACGCATGACATCATCACTCCCTGTCCCCATATCCCTCCCCCCCATACCCCTCCGTGTACCCCCAAAATCACCCCCGGACCCCTCAAAATGCTCTCCCCCCCCCCCCCGCCAGTTTCAGAAGGACTCACCCAAGGTACCGGAAACGATGTCGACCTTGTGCATGACGTCATCGCGCTCGGCGACGCCGGCGCCGCGCGCCCCGTAGAGGCCGATCGCGTGCACCTCGTCCACGAACGTGAGCGCGCCGTGCGCGTGCGCCACGTCACACAGCGCCCCCAGCGGCGCGACGGAGCCTGCGTGGGGCGGCCGAGGGGCGAGTTGGGGGGCGAGTGGGATTTGGGGGGACTGAGGGAGGGTTTAGGGAGGTTTGAGGGATTTTAGGCGGGATTGAGGGGGGTTTAGGGAGGTGTGAAGGGTTTTACGGGGGATTGGGGGTGTTTGGGGAGGATTTTCGGGGTTCCCCCACTGACCGTCCATGGAATGAACCGACTCGAAGGCCACGATCTTGGGGAGCCCGGGGGGGCTGCGCTGCAGGAGCTGCTGCAGGTGCTCGGGGTCGTTGTGGCGGAAGATGTGTTTGGGGACCCCGCTGCGCCGGATGCCCTGGATCAGCGAGGCGTGGTTCCCCTCGTCCGAGAACACTTCGCAGCCTGGGGGCACCCGAGACCCGTGGGGACGGGCAAGGGGCACCCGGGGGGGTGGGGGGGTCTCGGGAGTTTTGAGGCAGTCTCAAGGGGGTTTTGGGAGGTTTCAGGAGGATTCTGAGGGGTCTTAGGAGGGTTTTGGGGGGGGTCTCAAGGTGGTTTGAGGAACTCCAAGAGGATTTTTGGGGGAGTCTCCTGAGGGTTTTGGGGTATCTGCTAGCTGCCTTTACCTGGCAGGAGCCGAGCCAAGGTCGCCATGGCTGTGTCGTTGGCGGCGAAGCAGGAGGAGAAGAGCACGGCGCGGGGTTGCCGGTGCAGCTGGGCCAGCGCCCGCTCCAGCGCCCCGTGCAGGGGAGATGTCCCCCCGATGTTGCGGGTGCCCCCCGAGCCCAGCCCGTGGGCAGCCAGAGCAGCTCTGTGGGTCACGCACATGGGGTGGGGGTCACCGGGGGGGATTTGGGGCTGTTATGAGGGTCTTTAGGGGTTATAGGAGGGTTTTGGGGTGACCAGGGAGGGATTTTGGGGTCCCAGGGTGAGTTTTGGGGAGGTGGGTTTTGGGGTGCAAACCTGGCGGCCTGGAGGACTTTGGGGTGTCGGCTCATGCCCAGGTAGTCATTGGAGCACCAGAGCTGGATGGGTCGGGGGGGGGACCCCAAAATCCCCATCGGGGGGGCATCCGCCCGGCGCCCCACGGCCGTGAAGACCCTGTAAGTGTGGGTTCGCTTCAATCCAGCCAAACGCCCCCCAAAAACGGCCTCGTAGGGAAAAGCATCCTCTGGGGGAGGGGAGAAAGGAAAAGGGGGGACCCCCCCAGAAACAAGTGAGGAGCACCTCAAAAGTAGATTTAGCCCCCCCCCAAACTGCCCCTGACACTGCATAAGCTGCCTTGTGCTGATCTATAACCTCCCAAAGCAGCCCCCCCAGGCCTCCCTGCCCTCCTAAACTGACCCTATTCCCCCTCCCGGAACAGGGACACCCCAAAACTTCCCTTATACCCCCCCAAATCCCTCCTATCCCCCCAAACTCCCTCTTTACCCCCCCAGATGCCCCTTATACTGACCCTATACCCCCCAAGCCCCCTCACCAGGCAAGTTGTCATCCAGTCTCCTCTCAGGAATCTCCTCGGGGGTCTCCTCCAGGTCCAAGAGCCAATCGAGAGAGGCTGCAGGGGGGGTAAAGGTCACCACAGGCCCCCTTTTTTTGGGAGAGATATAGAGGAGGTTCCTCCCAATCCTTTTTACCTTGTTCAGGGGGGGCAACGTCCTCCTGCACCTCAGGAGCGGCTCGTTGGACAAAGCGGGGACCCCCCCCCACATCAATGAAAGGGCAATGGGCAGCCAAAGAGGGGTCACCTGTAATTGGGGAGGGGAATTAAAGTGCATTCAGACATCAAAGGCTCCCCTATAAAGTTGGGGTTCAAAGGAGGGGGGTGGTTTTACCTGGTTGTGGGTATGGGGGGGCCGTAGCCAGGGCTCGGATGAGCCAGGGGTGCCGAGCCAGGACGGGGCAGCGCAGGAGGGCGGCCATGGTGCCGTGGGAAAAGGGGTTTAGGGAGGGTAGGAGGGGGTGTGGGGGTGACACCCCTCCCCCATTTGCCCCCACCCATCTCATAATCAACCCCCGCCAGGAGGGAGGGAGGGAGGGGGGAAGGTGGCAACCTCCACCCTGAGCTTATCAAAGGCCTGCAGCCGGCTGCCATCGGCCACATGATGCGGCTGGAGGGGGCGATAAGGGGGATACACGGATGCTACAGCAGCACCCTGTCACGGTCTGGGGGGGCACAGACTCCCAAACCCACCCCCAAGGGGGTAAAACTCCCTGTACCCCACACCCCAGACACTCTTTGGGGGTGCCTAGATCCCCCCCGGATCCCAGTCCCTCGTGGGCAAGAAGCCAATGGCATCCTGGGGGCATCAAGTGTGGGCAGCAGGGCGAGGGAGGTTCTGCTCCCCCTCTACTCTGCCCTGGTGAGGCCTCATCTGGAGTCCTGTGTCCAGCTCTGGGCTCCTCAGCTCCAGAGGGACAGGGAACTGCCGCCTGGCCCAAGCTGTCCAGGGAGGGTGTGGAGGCTCCTTCCTTGGAGGTCTCCGAGACCCGCCGGGACACGTTGCTGTGCGACCTGCTCGGGCAGGAGGGCTGGACTGGATGAGCTCTTCAAAGCCCCTTCCATGCCGCGATTCTATGAAAAGCGTGAACTGCCCTGCACGACAAATCCCGGCAGGTTCCGGGCGCTGCTTGGCCGCTCCTGAGCCTCTCTTAATCAACTACAGGGATAAATAATGAGCCGCCCTCCCCCTTCGAGCCGCCCCTCGCCGCCCCTCGCCCCGCCTCGCCTCCCCTCCCCTCGCCCCGCCTCCCCTCGCCTCACCTCCCCTCTCCCCGCCTCCCCGCCCCTCCCCTCCCTTCCCTCTTCCCGTCGTCCCTCGCGCCGCCATGTTCCTGCAGTGCTACACGGACGAGCGCGGCTGCCGCGTTTACACGCTGAAGGTACCCGCGGGCGGCGATCGAAACGCTCCGGGAGGGCTCCGCAGCCTCATCTCACTCTTTTCTTCCTTTCTTTCCCTTCCTCCGGCCCCGCAGAAGGTGTCCCCGGACGGGCAGCCCACGCGCTCGGCGCACCCGGCTCGCTTCTCCCCGGACGACAAGTTCTCCCGGCACCGCCTGACGTTGAAGAGGCGTTTCGGAGTGTTGCCCACTCAACAGCCGCGGCCGCTGCTCTGAGGGAGAGGCGGCGCGAGGATGGGGGAAACGGAATAAAAACCGAATGAACCGCGCGGGGGAGGGAAATAAAGGAGCCGCGTTGTGCGGGCGCCGCCATGTGGTACGGACTCATCGTGGTTCATGGGGTGTGAGGGAGCCGCCATGTGGTACGGACTCATCGTGGTTCATGGGGTGTGAGGGAGCCGCCGCGTTGTACGGACTCATCGTGGTTCATGGGGTGTGAGGGAGCCGCCATGTTGTACGGACTCCATCGTGGTTCATGGGGGGTGAGGGAGCCGCCATGTTATACGGACTCCATCGTGGTTCATGGGGGGTGAGGGAGCCGCCGCGTTGTACGGAATCCGTTGTGAATGCCTCTCGGCGGCCCCTTCGCTCCCGAGAGCCCTCGTTAGCATGTCTCCGCCCCCGAGGCCGCCGGGTGGGTGGGGCCTGGCGGAGCGGCGGTTCGCGGGACTCGCTGGGACTGGGATGGATGGGGACCCACTGGCACCATCCTGTCGGGGTGCTGAGCAGGTCTCATTCTTGCCGGAGTGCTGGGCGGTCACTCCATAGGTCACAAAGTGTGAATTTAGGATTAAAAAGAGTGAATTTGACACAGCTGAGTCCTCAGAACCAGCACTCTATGGTCCGGAAGCCCTGTAGAGTCCAGAAGCGACTGTCAGTCCTCCAGAAGCAACATTCTACGGGCCGTAAGTCCTCCAGGAATCGACTGTTAGTCCTCCGGAAGTGAGTCTATGAGCCAACGGTCCTCCAGAACCCGGAAGCGACTGTCAGTCCTCCAGAAGTTACATTCTATGGGCCGAGCGTCCTCCAGAGCCCGGAAGCGACTGTCAGTCCTCCGAGGTCATACGGCCGAGGTGCTGAGCAGGCACCATCCTGCCGGGGTGCTGAGCACTGGTGCCGAGTAGGCCAAATCCTGCCGGGGTGCTGAGCGGGAACCATCCTGCTGGCATGCTGAGCAGAGGGACTGGGAGACGCTGGGATGAACTGGGACACAATGGGACATACCAGTATGAAATGGAACTGGGACACACTGTTGTAATGGGTGATGGTAAAAATTGTTATTGTTGAGCAAATCGAGTGGGATTCAGTTGTGTTGTGCATGTTGTTATAAGCAATGACTCTGTTTGTGTAAGTTTTATTATGTCTTGTAATAGTAGTTAAGTGGTTAAGCCAACACCTGGGCAGCGCTGGGAAGGTGCAACAAAATAGCGAAACTTCAAAGGCAGGAACACCCAGCAACATTTTTCACCAATCTGGAGCTGGTAGATGAGCCAGGACGACGCGTGGACACTGTCAACTGTCAACCAGAGACCGATTCCTCGCAGTGTCCCAGCCCATGAAGGGGGGGGAAAACATATATAAGGACATGCAAAGAATGAATGTGTGTGCCGTGGCGGAACTGTTGCACTTCCCCCGGTCACCCAGCGCTGTTTGCCCTTTTATCGCTTGCTACAATTGGTTTAATAAAATTCTGTTTGGTTAAGAAAGCTTTAGAGGCTGATTCCTCTATAACACTGTTACAAACTGGGCTGGACTGGGACACTGCTCTCAGAGCTGTAACCACAGGCATCACCATTTCTGCCCATTCCCAAACCACAATTCCAACCCCCTGCCAGCTCAGCTCATTCCTCTGCTCACACGGCGAGTCCTTGTTGAGTCTGCTGACATTTCCATTGTTGGTCAGTGCAAAGCTCCCACATTCATCCCTCCTTTTCCTGCCGACACCGTGTCTGGAGCCATTCTGCTCCCGCACCGCTCTGCTGGTGGCCTCCAGCCATCCTGCAACCCTTTCAGTGCATCCCCTGTGGCCGTTGCAAGTTTCCTGCCTTATCCTCAGCCAGATTCAATCACTCAACACACACCTCGATGTCTCAGACACCCAGTAGCCCCTTCACCCTGCCGGGAGAGACACTGTGTGGTTACCAGCGCCCACAGAGAAAACAGGAGGCAGCTGAATGTCTTTGCTCCGCAGAGCAGGAACGGCAGCTTTCATTTCCCCATGCAGTCCCTTCCCGGTGTAGGGCAGTTGTACATCTCATCCCCTGTGGTCCTTTTCTCCCTCCTGATGGAAAGGGAAGCGCTTGTGCAGCGGCTGTTCCTGCAGCACACGCAGAGCAGCTGCTGTGGTTCAGGCTCCGCACTGTGTGTTTAACCCCTTCAGCCCAGGTCTCTGTCTCCACACCCGGTTTGAATCGCAAAGGTTTGTTTCGAATCTGTGTCACATTCAGGCCTTAATTCAAGGGGCTTTCTCCTTCTCACAGGGACCATCCCACATTGGTTTGTACATCAAACCAGCCAGGCCACCAAATGTGCTCCCAAGAAAGACGAGACTGTCCTTTGTTGCTGTTGTGTCTGAGACACATGCATTTCTCTTTATCATTCACCCTCCTGTGAGTCCCCACATTTCCAGTCAAATATTTGACAAGCACCAACTGCAATAATCTCAGAAGTTCTCCTTCCAGCCTTGTTTGTCCAACTAGTCACAGTTTTCTTCCCCTGTACAGTCACCCCTACACCTTAATAGCTCCCGTGGGAGCTATCTCCAACCCCCTGCATTTTGCCTGCTCAGCTCCTATTGAAAATACAGGCTGCTGGTAGAAGTTCTGCCACTGCATCTGGGAGCTACAAGAAAGCAGGTGAGGAGACCCCACCTACAGTGGTAAGTAGGTCCCTGTGTAGCCTTTTCTTTTTTAGCCTTTTTCATCCCCTTGCAGTCACTCCATCAGAAAATGTTGTTACATGTCCATTTGTATTTTGCCCATGCTGGAGATTTTGTGGTCAGAATTGGTGTTCTCTTTTCTGAACTATGGTTCTAACTGCCTCACGAGCGATAACAAAGTTTATAGGAACAACATTTAAGAGAATAAAGTTTAAATCCTTACCCCATCACATTATCCATCTTCAGAATGCTTTTCTACTAGAGAAACAAACCTCTTTTCTTTTCAGGTAAGAGAAGCTTTTTCCACACAATGCTTCACACACAGCAATCCACAGACAGAGAAGAAACCAAAGGGCTGTTCCCCTGGAAGCCTTTATGTGTGCCGGCACTGGCTCCTCCCCTCTCCCAGGTGTCGGCGTTCAGAGCACTGGGGGTGGGACTGGGGTATAAGAGGCTCGGCCCGTGCCGAGGGAGCTCATTCTCCTGCTGGGTTACTCTTGAGTAGGTGCTTTGGCTCTTTCTCATGAGGGAGCTCAGCTGCTTGGGTAGAGGCTTTTTGCTGTGGAGATAAGCAGAAATAGCTGCTTGGAGTTAAGCATCTCATAGAAACTGCAGCTCAATAGGTATTTTCAGGTCAGTAATTTCACATCCAGCTTTCAGAGGTAACAAGAGGATTTTACAACATGCTTTGTTTTTCTTTCAGGTGTGTTGTGTTTTCCTGGACCTTTTGACTTCAGTGAATACAACACTTTATTTTGTTCTACCTTTTTGTTTTGAGCTGTGGAAGCTGCTGATATCCTTTCCTTTACCGGGAGACAAGGTGAGATAGTCTCAAGGGGTTGATAATGAGGAACTCCTATGCACATATGTGCCTTTGTGTGATCTGCTCTCTGAGGTTCTTCTCTGGCAAGGAGTGGGACTAACGTGTTCTTTTGAGAGCCTTTCTGACCCTTGTGATCCTGTGAAAGCAGAGAGCAGGTAAGGTAGAGCTCCTGTCAGTGCACAGGAGAACAGCTCTTGCTCTTTCTACATCGTACAGAGACCCCCGTCCCTCTCAGAACTTCTTCAGCAGCTTACAGAAGGCTCCTTGGAGATGGACCCATGTCAGAATTCATTTATTCTGTGGCTTCAGAGAGAAGCTGAGAGTCCAGGGGAAGATGGAAGATGAGAATTACCCGCAGACTCCAGTCAGAATAACACAGAGTTCCGGGCCATGACCTCCAAGGACAGGGATGTCGGGCAGGAGCAGGTTCTTTTCCTGAGAGATCAGAGGAGAAAAAAAGCTTTTCAAGTTTGGGGGCCCAGGCACAGCAGGGGAAGGGAGGTCCCAGGGTGTGGAAAGAGGCGAATGGACGGCTCCAGCCCTTCCCAGAGGACGTGCGGTAGGAGGGGCCGGTGCCAGAGATGCGGCCCATGGGTTCTGCTGCGATTTGTGTCTCTTTTAGATGTCCAAGAGGAACCCGATGACTGCAGGAACATCTCAGCTGACATGGTCAGAATCAACCCTTTGGCCCTGTGAAAGCAAGGTACCGGGAGGGGGAGATGGGGTGGGGGATCGCAGGTCGGGGGTTTAAAGGGAGCGGAGGGGAGAGGCCCTTTGGCAGCCATCTCCTCCGGGCAAGGAAGGGGAGAGGGTCAGCTTTTAGCAGGCAGCCAGTGTGCCCTGGGCAGGGCGGCTCCAGCCTCTGTGTGTCATACCAGAGTCTGTTTTCTGTGTCTCGGGACTTCCTCGAGTCCCCTAATCCTCTTTGTGCTCAAGACTCAGATATCATCGCTACCGTCTCAAAGGATGATTCTCAGCATTCCGGTGCCGATCTGGAGCCGCTTTTCTTGCATAAGAAGCTTAAACCTTGGATCAATTTTTGTCTTTTGAAGTTTTCTATCGGTCCCGTTCCACAGCGTCGGCTGCTGTGCTTCAGAGTCATCCTTTTCCAGTCTAGTTCCCTTCATCTTCACGTTCTTCAGTCTCGAAGCCAGAGTTCTCATGCATCCATCATCTCTCTGGACAGGAACTTCTCATCCCGGGCCGTTACCTTTGCCCCTGTGTGGGGCTGCCCTAGAGCCTCCTCGCTTTGCCATCGCAGCCTCACGGGTCTTTTTGCTCAGTGGCATTTCCAGTTCGGCGTTCTGTTGCCGGGATTTGTCTCCTATTGTATGTCAGCATGCACGTTCCCCCTGATGTTGGTCTCAGCACGTGGGTGTCGGGCACGGAGCCGCTCTGCCTGGAGGTCTGAGGCCCAGCATTAGGGGTTTGCTGTAATGACAGGCTGGAGTTGAATTCAGAACAGCTTTGTAGAGTGTTGAGCTCTGGAACTGTTTGTCTGTGGTTGGGCTCTTGGGTGATTTGTTTTCTCTCTGTTTTCACAGATGTAGAGAAAAAAGCTGCGCCCCAGAGAGCGACCTGGGGATGGAGAGGATCAGCGAGAGAAGGTGGGCGATGGCGTGGGGCGAGAAAGAAAATGGGGATGGGCGGATGTACCGCTACATGATGCTGTGTTTGTGTTCTGTTTTGAGGGTTCGAAGGCACGATGGAGGCAGGACACGGGCACCGCAGAGGACTCTGCCAGGTGAGCACAGACCGGGGGCTAAAGCAGCTGTTTTCAGGGGCCATCGGTGATGAAGTTACCAGATTCCCTTGTTTGTGTTTTGCAGGAGGTCCCTGAACCTGACGCAGTGGGACCGAATGACCCATGTGGAGGGCTAGAGGCCAAGGTAAAGGAGCCAGAGATGGGGATCCCTGTGGGTTGGTTCAGTATCTCGTTATGTGTTTTAGTTTCCTATTTGTGTTTTTTGCGGATGCCATAAGATACCTCAGAGGGGTGAAGCCACTCACCGAGGAGGAGGCTGAAAAGGTGAGGCAGATGTGATCCCTGATGGTGTTTAAAACTCTCTTGCTGCAAGGCAGTGAAGTATTTTTCTTGTTTTTTCAGGGGCTGTGAGGACAGCCTCGAGCATTTGCAGTGAGCCAGGCCGGTAGCGAGGAGGGTGTCGGGGATGGTGCCTTCGGAGAAGCATCACGGTTATTTTCTGTCTTTGAGTCTCAGGCACCTAAGGGACAACAGCAGCAGTGTTGGACTCTGGAACGAACCGGTAAGTGGAACCTCTCAGGCTACGGGGAGTGGTTGTCAGAGCAGAGGTTGACATCTGTCACCTCCAATGCTCACGACTTGCCCCACTTGTGGGGTTTCTTTTTATCTCTTTGCAGATGCCCAAGAGGAGCGTGGCGCCCGCAGGCAGACCCTGGTTTTAGTGGAGATGGGCTTTAGACTATACAAGAGTTAAGTTGAGGGACGGGATTGGGGAGGGAGAGACGAGGGGCAGACAGTGTCGGGCATCGTAAGGTGGAGGTTCTAGGGGAGCAGAGGAGAGAGGCTCTTCGGGAACCATCTGGTTTGGGAAAGGGAAGGGTTAGGGTGAGCTTTTAGGAGACAGCTAACATAGGCCGGGCAGGGCGGCTGCAGCCTCTGTGTGTGTGTTGTCCTGTAGTCTGTTTTCTGTGTCTCAGAACTTCCTCAGGTCCCGAAATCCTCTTTGTGTTTGAGGAGCAGGGCAGGCAACTCGGGCGTCATCCCTACGGTCTCATATCGCGGTCCTCACCGTTCCTGTGGCGGTCAGCCACCGCTTTTCTGGCATCAGAAACCATGGATCGGTTTCACATCTTGAAGTTTTCTATCGGTCCCGTTCCATGACATCAGCCGCTGCGCTCTCGAGTCATCCTTTTCCAGACAGAGTCCAGTTCCCTTCATCTGTGGCTTTCTCAGCCTCGAAGCCAGACTTCTCATGCATCCATCATCTGTCTGGACAGGAACTTCTCATCTCAGGCCGTTACCTTTGCCCCCGTGTGGGGCTGCCCCAGAGTCCCCCGGCTTCAGCATTGCAGCCCCACGGGCCTTTTTGCTCAGTGGTCTTTCTGGTCCGGCGTTCTCTCTATATTTGTGTGTCAGTGTCCACTTTTCCCCCAATGTCGGTCTCAGCACGTGGGTGTCGGGCTCGGAGCCGCTCTGCCTGGGGGTCTGAGGCCCAGCATTAGGGGTTTGCTGTAATGACAGGCTGGAGTTGAATTCAGAACAACTTTGTAGAGTGTTGAGCTCTGGAACTGTTTGTCTGTGGTTGTGCCTCTGGGTGATTTTTCTCTCTGTCTTCACAGAGGACACAAACTGCGCCCCAGAGAGTGACCTGAGGATGGAGCAGATTGGCGAGAGAAGGTTAGCAATGATGTGGAGCGAGAGGGAAGAGCGCGATGAGTGAATGTACCGCTACATAATGCTGTGTTTGTGTTCTGTTTTGATGGTTCGAAGGCACGATGGAGGCAGGACACGGGCACCGCAGAGGACTCTGCCAGGTGAGCTAAGACCAGGGGCTAAAGCAGCTGTTTTCAGGGATCATGGGTGATGAATTTACCAGATTCCCTTGTTTGTGTCTCACAGGAGGACCCTCAGCCTGATGCAGCAGGACCACATGAGCCAGGTGGAGGGCTAGAGGCCAAGGTAAAGGAGCCAGAGATGGGGATCCCTGTGGGTTTGTTCAGTATCTCGTTATGTGTTTTAGTTTCTTATTTGTGTTTTTTGCAGATGCCATAAGATGCCTGGAGGGGTGAAGCCACTCACCGAGGAGGAGGCTGAAAAGGTGAGGCAGATGTGATCCCTGATGGTGTTTAAAACTCTCTTGCTGCAAGGCAGTGAAGTGTTTTTCTTGTTTTTCAGGGGCCGTGAGGGCACCCTCCGGAGCATTTGCAGTGAGCCGGGCCGGTAGCGAGGAGGGTGTCGGGGCCGGTGCATTGGAAGAAGCACCACAGTTATTTTCTGTCTTTGAATCTCAGGCACCTAAGGGATGACGACAGCCATGTCGGACTCTGGAAGGAGCAGGTGAGCGGAACACCTCTGCCTCTGGAGGGGGTGGTTGTCAGAGCGGAGGTCGGTGTAGCCTGATGCGATGCTCACCATTTGCCCCATTCGTGGGGTTTCTTTTGATCAGATCCCTGACCCCGAAGAGGAACGTGGCACCCGAAGAAAGGTCTCAGCGAGCGATGTAATTTCCAGAGAGATGGACTTCAGAGCATCACGCAAGTTAAGTTGAGAGAAAGGATCGGGGAGGGGCAAGGCGGGGGAGGTGACGTTGAGAATCGCAGGATGAGGTTTTAAGGGTAGCAGTGGAGAGAGGTTGTTTGGGAACCCTCTGCTTTAGGCAAGGAAAGAGTTAGGGTTAGGTTTTAAGAGGCAGTCAAGATGTACCGGGCAGGGCGGTTCCAGCTTCTGTGTGGGGTGTCGTGTTGTCTGTCCTTTCTATCCCAGGACTTCCTCAAATCTCAAAGTCTTCTTTGCACACGAGGACCACGGCACGTGACTCGGGTCTCAAAGAACAAATGTCGTGATTCGGTGCCGGTCAGGCACCTCTTTTCTTGCATAAGAAACTTAAACTGTGGATCAGCTTCACATCTTGAAGTTCTGTCAGTCGTTTCCTCCAGTTTCCTTCCAGACTGCGTCAGCAGCTCTTCTCAGTAGACATCCTTGTTCTGAGATTCGGTCTCATTCCCTTCATCGCTGCATTCTCTGGGACTCGGAGTCAGGCTTCTTGCGTATCCATCATCCCGGTCTCAACAGTAACTTCTCATCCAGGGCTGTTCCCTTCACCTCTTTGTGTGGCTGCCGTGGAGCCTCACTTCTTTGTCACAGCCCCGTAGGTCTTTGTGCTTTAGGGCATCTCCAGTCCCGGCATCGTGTCACTGGGTCTTCTCACTTCTGTGTCGTGTCGTCTGTGTTCTGTGTGGTGTCGGTGTCTATACGTGTGTGTTTACCTTAGAGCCGCTCTGCCTGGGAATATAGTCAAGGGCAGGTGGAGGAGCACCGGGTGTACGTCACTCTGCTTTTGACGCGTGGGCTTTGGGGTTTTGTTTACCCGGTGGGATTTTTGGGTTTGGGCTTTTAGTGGATGGGCTTTTTGGGTTTTTGGCTTTGGGGTTTTGTGGAACGAGTGGGCTCTTTAGGGTTTGGCTTTGGTGTTTTGTTTAGTGACTGGGCTTTGCATATGGGTGACTTGTTTTGTTCTGTTTCCAGAGACTGAAGCTGTGCCCCGAAAACAGCACGAGGGGCAAGCAGAGCACCTCGGCGCTGCCACCGTGCGGACACAGCACAGTACCGCAGCTCGGGAGCAGTGCGTCGCAGAACTCTTGGAATCGGACCTGCGGCTCTTCGCAAGTTAAGTACCGGGATAATGCCGTGCCGGGGCCCGGAGGAGGGGACAAGGTTAGGAGTTACAGGGAGGGGTTTTGTGCGGTGGCTGGGCCTTGGGGTTTTGTGCGGTGGCTGGGCCTTGGGGTTTTGTGCGGTGGCTGGGCCTTGGGGTTTTGTGCGGTGGCTGGGCCTTGGGGTTTTGTGCGGTGGCTGGGCCTTGGGGTTTTGTGCGGTGGCTGGGCCTTGGGGTTTTGTGCGGTGGCTGGGCCTTGGGGTTTTGTGCGGTGGCTGGGCCTTGGGGTTTTGACTTTCAGGGGTTTTGTGTAGTCAGTATGGTTTTGACCTTGGACTTTCGTATTGTGTTTAGTTGAGTGGGCTTTTTGGGTTTTGGCTTAGGGGTTTTGTTGAATGAATGTGATTTTGGCTTTGGTGTTTTGAGTGAGTTGGCTTTTGGCTTTGGGGTGCTCTTCAGTGAATGGGGCTTTTGGGTTTTGGCTGTGGTGTTTTGTTGAGCGAGTGTGGTTTTTGGCTTCAGGGTTTTGTGTAGGGCCTGGACTTTTGGGGTTCTATTGAGTGAGCGTGCCTTTGGGTGTTGGCTCAATGACTTGACCGTGGGTGAAGCGACCGGGCTTTGCATCCGAGTGACTTGTTTTTTTGCTGTGTTTTGAAGTTTCTGTTGTGTTTGCCAGTTAAATAGAGGGACAATGCTGTGTTGGGGCCGGGAGGAGGGAACAAGGTTGGAAGTCACAGGGAGGTGTTTCAAAGGTTGTGTAGAGGAGAGCAATGTTCCATAGCCCGTCCCCCCAAGTTAAGGAAAGTGAGGCAGTTACTTCTCAGGACAACAGCAGCATGTACCGGGCAGAGCGGCTCCAGCCTCTGTGTGTGTCTCGTGTCGTCCGTGTTCCCCACGTCCACTTCCTCGGGCCTCCTCATTCATCGCTCTTTGCTCTTCGGCAGCAAGGTCCGGATCTCGGGCAGCATCCTCAGGGTCTTGAACTCTGTATTCACCGATGCAGCGTGAGTCAGGCTCTTCTTGCGTAGCCATCCTTAAGCGTAGATCCATCTCGGAAGATTCCGGACCGCACTCTTCCGCGGTACCGCTTCTGGCCGCATCAGCGGCTCCGCTCTTCAGCCGTCCCTTTGCACGGACCCAGAGTTCTTCCTCATGTCCTCAGGATCTCTGGTCCGGTCGGTCCTCTGGCGCAGGCCCGGTCCATCACATCTGCCCTCTTCGGGGAGGCTGCTATAGAGCCTTCTCCCTTCAATGTAGCATCCCGTAGGTCTTTCCGGTCAACATCATCTGCGGCCGGGGCGTCTCTGAGCCCAGTTCCCTGTTGTCTTTCTGTTGTCTATGTGTTCTTTCACGTGGTGTCAGTGTTTGCACACCGGTGTGGCGTGGAGCCGCTCTGCCCGAGCGTGTAGGGTAAAGCAGAGCGTGAGGTCAGCATCAGGGGCCGGTCGGGATTCCCGGGGAGATCGCTCGTGTCAAGTTTCTCGGAATCGAAGCAAAGCCAAGGGTTCCGGGGGTTGACGTGAAGCAGCGTGTCACTCGGTTATTACTTTGAAGCCCGATGCTTTGGCCTCAGACAGAGCTGTGTAGGTAGCATCAAGACTGTGGGAGAAGGGTCTAGTTGGTAGAATGTTTAGGTGTTGGGGTGGCAGAACTGTGCCTTGTTCTTGCCTTTAGGGTGTGTATGATGAAACCTATAGTAATGAAGCTGCTGTTGGATGGGGTTTGTTTTCTCTTACCCTGTATGTAGTTGACTTAATTGGGGCTCATTTGAGGTGATGTTTACAGCCAAGGCTTTGGCAGGCAGGGCCCCCTTCGAGGCCCTCGCAAACGATGTTTCTGGGGAGTGACGTAGCTTTGAGGCGCCATAGTTGCGGGTGGGTGGGAGGAGGGTGGAGTGGAGGCAGGGTTTGATGGGTTGGGGGGCAGGGGGTTATGGGGTTTGAATTGCAATTTGAAATTGTTTGTCTTTCAGGTTTTTCAATTTTTACATTTTTAATAGAATAAAAAATCCCCAGCCGGGGGGTTTTTTTTTTTTCCCTCCGGCTGGGGTTTTTTTTCCTCGGTCCCGGTCGCTCTGCGAGGCGACGATCATCGCCAAAGTTTGGGCTCGGAGCGACCAGGGGCCGGGGTTTTCGCCAGGCAGGGCTATGGATTTTCCACTCCTCCGGGAACGCCGTTCCCGAGGAGCATTTTCCTGGCAGGTGTATTTTTAGAGGGAAGCCGACTCGGGAGGCCGTCCGGAGGAAAGGGCCGTGGGCCGTTGGTAGCAAGACGTAGAATTGAGCAGGAGCAGATATTGAAGGGAGACGGCACAATTTCTAGGAACCAAAAGCTTTTGCTGTGGGTGTTGTCACTTCTGAGGTAGTAATATCGCTCCATTTTTGTTTCCCTGCAGAGGTACGGAAACGGAGAGCTTCCAGAGACCAGGGGAGATGGGGCATCTTCATCCCAGAGATGCATTTTCAGGTGATATCGTCTTTGAAGAAGGAAGGAAGCATCAAGGGTCATATAAAGACCGGCACGTGTTGTCAATTGCTAGGGAGGCAGTTGTAAAATGGACTGTTGATATATACATGAAACTGTCTGTAACCATTTAAAAATGTAGATGTGGTTCTGGATTTGCGCCTTCTGTAACGAGATTTGCGACCTCTGTATTGCATTTGCAGCCTCTGTATCGGTCTTGGTAAAAGGAACCAGCTATAATAAAAGTTTCAACAAAGATGACTCGGGGCAGCGGGAATAAAGGTGGATTTGCTCTGTCGTGTGCCGTGTTCATTGGCATCTGAGTCTTTTATTGGTGTCTGAGTCTCTTATTTGAAACTTTCCCCTTTGCAATGTGCCGTCTGTGTTTGTGGTGTCTGTGAGACCTATCGTGTCTGTGTATCGTCCAACGTGGTTTTGTGTTTGTCTCTGTCTTTCTGTCACTCTTGTGTCTCAGTCTCTTATTTCCTTCTCTCTTTGTCTTAGTGTTTTCTCTTTCTCTCTCTCCCTGTCTCACTCTAGTCTCTTTTCTCTCCCTCTATATCTTAGTATATTTTCTATATTTCTGTGTCACTTAATCTCTTTTCTCTTTTTCTCCATCCCAGTCTCTTTTCTGTTTTTCTCTCTCTCTTTTTCTGTTTTTCTCTCTCTCTTTTTCTGTTTTTCTCTCTCTCTTTTTCTGTGTTTCTCTCTCTCTTTTTCTGTGTTTCTCTCTCTCTTTTTCTGTGTTTCTCTCTCTCTTTTTCTGTGTTTCTCTCTCTCTTTTTCTGTGTTTCTCTCTCTTTTTCTGTGTTTCTCTCTCTTTTTCTGTGTTTCTCTCTCTTTTTCTGTGTTTCTCTCTCTTTTTCTGTGTTTCTCTCTCTTTTTCTGTGTTTCTCTCTCTCTTTCTGTGTTTCTCTCTCTCTCTTTCTGTGTTTCTCTCTCTCTCTTTCTGTGTTTCTCTCTCTCTCTCTCTCTCTTTCTGTGTTTCTCTCTCTCTCTCTTTCTGTGTTTCTCTCTCTCTCTCTTTCTGTGTTTCTCTCTCTCTCTCTTTCTGTGTTTTTCTCTCTCTCTTATTTTCTCACTTTGTTCTGTTGATTTCAACAGAACTTTTAAATTTAAAAATTACATTTAAATTAAAAAGCAGCAGAAAATGGCCCCTCTCTGGGAGTAAAAAAAAAAAAAAAAAGAGAAATTACTCCCAGAGAATTTTTTTTGGGCCATTTTCTGCTGCACCAGACTTATTATTTTTTCTTCTTTTTCTACACTATATACCCCCACACCTGTCCCCAATTACTAATCCACCCACATAAACAATTACCAACCCCTAAGCCACCCCCCAAAGCCAACCATACCACCCCCCAAACCACAAACAGCTCCCCCCAACACCATCACACCCAACCTCCCCATCCACCACACACAAAACACCTCAACCCAGCCACACCCACACACCACACCCTCAAACTCCACCCCATCCACAAACCACACACCCATCCCCACCTGCCCACACCACCAGACCCACAACCCCCTCCCAAGACATGGCCAAACCCCTCCCCCCAACCAGACCACACCTGCAACCCCACCCCCCCCTCATACTACCACACCCCCCTCCCACCTGCAACACAACCCCAAACTCCACCCCCAGCACCAGCCACACCCCCTGACCTAGCCACAGCCCCTCACCCCAACACCACACCTCCTCCAACCACAACCACACCCCAAACCCCACCTCCCTCATCAACCACACTCCCAACACTTTGACCCCCAACTTTCAACCTCATGACCTTAAACCCACATGACCTTTGATCCAAACCTTTGACATCTTAGCCTCCAACCCCTCAACCCCTGACCACTTGACCTTTTCACCCCTGACCCGACCTTTGACCTTTTGACCCCCGACCTTTGACCCTTGACCCCTACCTTTGACCTTTTTTCGACCTTTGACCCCTGACCTCGACCTTTGACCTTTTGACCCCGACCTTTGACCTTTTGACACCTGACCCCGACCTTTGACCTTTTGACCCCTGACCCCGACCTTTGACCTTCTGACCCGACCTTTGACCTTTTGACCCCTGACCCAGACCTTTGACCTTTTGACCCCTGACCTTTGACCTTTTGACCCCTGACCCCTGACCTTTGACCTTTTGACCCATTACCTCGACCTTTGACCTTTTGACCCCCGACCTTTGACCTTTTGACCCCTGACCTCCACCTTTGACCTTTTGACCCCGGACCTTTGACCTTTTGACCCCTGACCTCGACCTCTGACCTCTTAACCCTTGACCTTTGACCTTTTGACCCCTGACCTCGACCTTTGACCTTTTGACCCCTGACCTTTGACCTTTTGACCCCTGACCTCGACCTTTGACCTTTTGACCCTTGACCCCGACCTTTGACCTTTTGACCCCTGACCTCGACCTTTGGCCTTTTGACCCCTGACCCCGACCTTTGACCTTTTGACCCCTGACCTCGACCTTTGACCTTTTGACCCTTGACCTCGACCTTTGACCCCTTGACCCTTGACCCCGACCTTTGACCTTTTGACCCTTGACCTCGACCTTTGACCTTTTGACCCTTGACCCCGACCTTTGACCTTTTGACCCCGACCTCGACCTTTGACCTTTTGACCCTTGACCTCGACCTTTGACCTTTTGACCCCTTGACCCCGACCTTTGACCTTTTGACCCCGACCTCGACCTTTGACCTTTTGACCCTTGACCTCGACCTTTGACCTTTTGACCCCTTGACCCTTTTAGGGGTTAGGGTTATGGGTTAGGGTTATGGGTTAGGGTTAGGGTTAGGGTTAGGGTTAGGGTTAGGGTTAGGGTTAGGGTTAGGGTTAGGGTTAGGGTTAGGGTTAGGGTTAGGGTTAGGGTTAGGGTTAGGGTTAGGGTTAGGGTTAGGGTTAGGGTTAGGGTTAGGGTTAGGGTTAGGGTTAGGGTTAGGGTTAGGGTTAGGGTTAGGGTTAGGTTAGGGTTAGGGTTAGGGTTAGGGTTAGGGTTAGGGTTAGGGTTAGGGTTAGGGTTAGGGTTAGGGTTAGGGTTAGGGTTAGGGTTAGGGTTAGGGTTAGGGTTAGGGTTAGGGTTAGGGTTAGGGTTAGGGTTAGGGTTAGGGTTAGGGTTAGGGTTAGGGTTAGGGTTTAGGGTTAGGGTTAGGGTTAGGGTTAGGGTTAGGGTTAGGGTTAGGGTTAGGGTCTTAGGGTTAGGGTTAGGGTTAGGGTTAGGGTTAGGGTTAGGGTTAGGGTTAGGGTTAGGGTTAGGGTTAGGGTTAGGGTTAGGGTTAGGGTTAGGGTTAGGGTTAGGGTTAGGGTTAGGGTTAGGGTTAGGGTTAGGGTTAGGGTTAGGGTTAGGGTTAGGGTTAGGGTTAGGGTTAGGGTTAGGGTTAGGGTTAGGGTTAGGGTTAGGGTTAGGGTTAGGGTTAGGGTTAGGGTTAGGGTTAGGGTTAGGGTTAGGGTTAGGGTTAGGGTTAGGGTTAGGGTTAGGGTTAGGGTTAGGGTTAGGGTTAGGGTTAGGGTTAGGGTTAGGGTTAGGGTTAGGGTTAGGGTTAGGGTTAGGGTTAGGGTTAGGGTTAGGGTTAGGGTTAGGGTTAGGGTTAGGGTTAGGGTTAGGGTTAGGGTTAGGGTTAGGGTTAGGGTTAGGGTTAGGGTTAGGGTTAGGGTTAGGGTTAGGGTTAGGGTTAGGGTTAGGGTTAGGGTTAGGGTTAGGGTTAGGGTTAGGGTTAGGGTTAGGGTTAGGGTTAGGGTTAGGGTTAGGGTTAGGGTTAGGGTTAGGGTTAGGGTTAGGGTTAGGGTTAGGGTTAGGGTTAGGGTTAGGGTTAGGGTTAGGGTTAGGGTTAGGGTTAGGGTTAGGGTTAGGGTTAGGGTTAGGGTTAGGGTTAGGGTTAGGGTTAGGGTTAGGGTTAGGGTTAGGGTTAGGGTTAGGGTTAGGGTTAGGGTTAGGGTTAGGGTTAGGGTTAGGGTTAGGGTTAGGGTTAGGGTTAGGGTTAGGGTTAGGGTTAGGGTTAGGGTTAGGGTTAGGGTTAGGGTTAGGGTTAGGGTTAGGGTTAGGGTTAGGGTTAGGGTTAGGGTTAGGGTTAGGGTTAGGGTTAGGGTTAGGGTTAGGGTTAGGGTTAGGGTTAGGGTTAGGGTTAGGGTTAGGGTTAGGGTTAGGGTTAGGGTTAGGGTTAGGGTTAGGGTTAGGGTTAGGGTTAGGGTTAGGGTTAGGGTTAGGGTTAGGGTTAGGGTTAGGGTTAGGGTTAGGGTTAGGGTTAGGGTTAGGGTTAGGGTTAGGGTTAGGGTTAGGGTTAGGGTTAGGGTTAGGGTTAGGGTTAGGGTTAGGGTTAGGGTTAGGGTTAGGGTTAGGGTTAGGGTTAGGGTTAGGGTTAGGGTTAGGGTTAGGGTTAGGGTTAGGGTTAGGGTTAGGGTTAGGGTTAGGGTTAGGGTTAGGGTTAGGGTTAGGGTTAGGGTTAGGGTTAGGGTTAGGGTTAGGGTTAGGGTTAGGGTTAGGGTTAGGGTTAGGGTTAGGGTTAGGGTTAGGGTTAGGGTTAGGGTTAGGGTTAGGGTTAGGGTTAGGGTTAGGGTTAGGGTTAGGGTTAGGGTTAGGGTTAGGGTTAGGGTTAGGGTTAGGGTTAGGGTTAGGGTTAGGGTTAGGGTTAGGGTTAGGGTTAGGGTTAGGGTTAGGGTTAGGGTTAGGGTTAGGGTTAGGGTTAGGGTTAGGGTTAGGGTTAGGGTTAGGGTTAGGGTTAGGGTTAGGGTTAGGGTTAGGGTTAGGGTTAGGGTTAGGGTTAGGGTTAGGGTTAGGGTTAGGGTTAGGGTTAGGGTTAGGGTTAGGGTTAGGGTTAGGGTTAGGGTTAGGGTTAGGGTTAGGGTTAGGGTTAGGGTTAGGGTTAGGGTTAGGGTTAGGGTTAGGGTTAGGGTTAGGGTTAGGGTTAGGGTTAGGGTTAGGGTTAGGGTTAGGGTTAGGGTTAGGGTTAGGGTTAGGGTTAGGGTTAGGGTTAGGGTTAGGGTTAGGGTTAGGGTTAGGGTTAGGGTTAGGGTTAGGGTTAGGGTTAGGGTTAGGGTTAGGGTTAGGGTTAGGGTTAGGGTTAGGGTTAGGGTTAGGGTTAGGGTTAGGGTTAGGGTTAGGGTTAGGGTTAGGGTTAGGGTTAGGGTTAGGGTTAGGGTTAGGGTTAGGGTTAGGGTTAGGGTTAGGGTTAGGGTTAGGGTTAGGGTTAGGGTTAGGGTTAGGGTTAGGGTTAGGGTTAGGGTTAGGGTTAGGGTTAGGGTTAGGGTTAGGGTTAGGGTTAGGGTTAGGGTTAGGGTTAGGGTTAGGGTTAGGGTTAGGGTTAGGGTTAGGGTTAGGGTTAGGGTTAGGGTTAGGGTTAGGGTTAGGGTTAGGGTTAGGGTTAGGGTTAGGGTTAGGGTTAGGGTTAGGGTTAGGGTTAGGGTTAGGGTTAGGGTTAGGGTTAGGGTTAGGGTTAGGGTTAGGGTTAGGGTTAGGGTTAGGGTTAGGGTTAGGGTTAGGGTTAGGGTTAGGGTTAGGGTTAGGGTTAGGGTTAGGGTTAGGGTTAGGGTTAGGGTTAGGGTTAGGGTTAGGGTTAGGGTTAGGGTTAGGGTTAGGGTTAGGGTTAGGGTTAGGGTTAGGGTTAGGGTTAGGGTTAGGGTTAGGGTTAGGGTTAGGGTTAGGGTTAGGGTTAGGGTTAGGGTTAGGGTTAGGGTTAGGGTTAGGGTTAGGGTTAGGGTTAGGGTTAGGGTTAGGGTTAGGGTTAGGGTTAGGGTTAGGGTTAGGGTTAGGGTTAGGGTTAGGGTTAGGGTTAGGGTTAGGGTTAGGGTTAGGGTTAGGGTTAGGGTTAGGGTTAGGGTTAGGGTTAGGGTTAGGGTTAGGGTTAGGGTTAGGGTTAGGGTTAGGGTTAGGGTTAGGGTTAGGGTTAGGGTTAGGGTTAGGGTTAGGGTTAGGGTTAGGGTTAGGGTTAGGGTTAGGGTTAGGGTTAGGGTTAGGGTTAGGGTTAGGGTTAGGGTTAGGGTTAGGGTTAGGGTTAGGGTTAGGGTTAGGGTTAGGGTTAGGGTTAGGGTTAGGGTTAGGGTTAGGGTTAGGGTTAGGGTTAGGGTTAGGGTTAGGGTTAGGGTTAGGGTTAGGGTTAGGGTTAGGGTTAGGGTTAGGGTTAGGGTTAGGGTTAGGGTTAGGGTTAGGGTTAGGGTTAGGGTTAGGGTTAGGGTTAGGGTTAGGGTTAGGGTTAGGGTTAGGGTTAGGGTTAGGGTTAGGGTTAGGGTTAGGGTTAGGGTTAGGGTTAGGGTTAGGGTTAGGGTTAGGGTTAGGGTTAGGGTTAGGGTTAGGGTTAGGGTTAGGGTTAGGGTTAGGGTTAGGGTTAGGGTTAGGGTTAGGGTTAGGGTTAGGGTTAGGGTTAGGGTTAGGGTTAGGGTTAGGGTTAGGGTTAGGGTTAGGGTTAGGGTTAGGGTTAGGGTTAGGGTTAGGGTTAGGGTTAGGGTTAGGGTTAGGGTTAGGGTTAGGGTTAGGGTTAGGGTTAGGGTTAGGGTTAGGGTTAGGGTTAGGGTTAGGGTTAGGGTTAGGGTTAGGGTTAGGGTTAGGGTTAGGGTTAGGGTTAGGGTTAGGGTTAGGGTTAGGGTTAGGGTTAGGGTTAGGGTTAGGGTTAGGGTTAGGGTTAGGGTTAGGGTTAGGGTTAGGGTTAGGGTTAGGGTTAGGGTTAGGGTTAGGGTTAGGGTTAGGGTTAGGGTTAGGGTTAGGGTTAGGGTTAGGGTTAGGGTTAGGGTTAGGGTTAGGGTTAGGGTTAGGGTTAGGGTTAGGGTTAGGGTTAGGGTTAGGGTTAGGGTTAGGGTTAGGGTTAGGGTTAGGGTTAGGGTTAGGGTTAGGGTTAGGGTTAGGGTTAGGGTTAGGGTTAGGGTTAGGGTTAGGGTTAGGGTTAGGGTTAGGGTTAGGGTTAGGGTTAGGGTTAGGGTTAGGGTTAGGGTTAGGGTTAGGGTTAGGGTTAGGGTTAGGGTTAGGGTTAGGGTTAGGGTTAGGGTTAGGGTTAGGGTTAGGGTTAGGGTTAGGGTTAGGGTTAGGGTTAGGGTTAGGGTTAGGGTTAGGGTTAGGGTTAGGGTTAGGGTTAGGGTTAGGGTTAGGGTTAGGGTTAGGGTTAGGGTTAGGGTTAGGGTTAGGGTTAGGGTTAGGGTTAGGGTTAGGGTTAGGGTTAGGGTTAGGGTTAGGGTTAGGGTTAGGGTTAGGGTTAGGGTTAGGGTTAGGGTTAGGGTTAGGGTTAGGGTTAGGGTTAGGGTTAGGGTTAGGGTTAGGGTTAGGGTTAGGGTTAGGGTTAGGGTTAGGGTTAGGGTTAGGGTTAGGGTTAGGGTTAGGGTTAGGGTTAGGGTTAGGGTTAGGGTTAGGGTTAGGGTTAGGGTTAGGGTTAGGGTTAGGGTTAGGGTTAGGGTTAGGGTTAGGGTTAGGGTTAGGGTTAGGGTTAGGGTTAGGGTTAGGGTTAGGGTTAGGGTTAGGGTTAGGGTTAGGGTTAGGGTTAGGGTTAGGGTTAGGGTTAGGGTTAGGGTTAGGGTTAGGGTTAGGGTTAGGGTTAGGGTTAGGGTTAGGGTTAGGGTTAGGGTTAGGGTTAGGGTTAGGGTTAGGGTTAGGGTTAGGGTTAGGGTTAGGGTTAGGGTTAGGGTTAGGGTTAGGGTTAGGGTTAGGGTTAGGGTTAGGGTTAGGGTTAGGGTTAGGGTTAGGGTTAGGGTTAGGGTTAGGGTTAGGGTTAGGGTTAGGGTTAGGGTTAGGGTTAGGGTTAGGGTTAGGGTTAGGGTTAGGGTTAGGGTTAGGGTTAGGGTTAGGGTTAGGGTTAGGGTTAGGGTTAGGGTTAGGGTTAGGGTTAGGGTTAGGGTTAGGGTTAGGGTTAGGGTTAGGGTTAGGGTTAGGGTTAGGGTTAGGGTTAGGGTTAGGGTTAGGGTTAGGGTTAGGGTTAGGGTTAGGGTTAGGGTTAGGGTTAGGGTTAGGGTTAGGGTTAGGGTTAGGGTTAGGGTTAGGGTTAGGGTTAGGGTTAGGGTTAGGGTTAGGGTTAGGGTTAGGGTTAGGGTTAGGGTTAGGGTTAGGGTTAGGGTTAGGGTTAGGGTTAGGGTTAGGGTTAGGGTTAGGGTTAGGGTTAGGGTTAGGGTTAGGGTTAGGGTTAGGGTTAGGGTTAGGGTTAGGGTTAGGGTTAGGGTTAGGGTTAGGGTTAGGGTTAGGGTTAGGGTTAGGGTTAGGGTTAGGGTTAGGGTTAGGGTTAGGGTTAGGGTTAGGGTTAGGGTTAGGGTTAGGGTTAGGGTTAGGGTTAGGGTTAGGGTTAGGGTTAGGGTTAGGGTTAGGGTTAGGGTTAGGGTTAGGGTTAGGGTTAGGGTTAGGGTTAGGGTTAGGGTTAGGGTTAGGGTTAGGGTTAGGGTTAGGGTTAGGGTTAGGGTTAGGGTTAGGGTTAGGGTTAGGGTTAGGGTTAGGGTTAGGG
>NW_026908395.1:103620-197472 GCF_028858725.1 Colius striatus | reverse complement strand
TACGTGTCGTGCACGTTGCCGCGGTCGTCGCCCATGGTGACGGTGACGGTCCGGACACGGGACAGGTCGAAGTTGGGGTCGTGCTGGTGGAAGTCGGGGGTCACCCAGCCCACCCACACGCTCGAGGGCTCCTGCCCCGCGAAGATCCGCACCGAGAAGTAGTACTGGGGGGGCACACACAGGGCAGTGGGGTCAGTGGGAGGTGGGATGGGATGGGGTGGGATGGGGTGGGATGGGATGGGATGGGATGGGATGGATGGGATGGGATGGGATGGGGATGGGATGGGATGGGATGGGATGGATGGGATGGGATGGGATGGGATGGGATGGGATGGGATGGGGATGGGGATGGGATGGAGATGGAGTGGGGTGGGATGAGATGAGATGAGATGAGATGAGATGAGATGAGATGAGATGAGATGAGATGAGATGAGGATGGAGATGGGATGAAGATGGGATGAGGGTGGGATGGGATGGAGATGAAATTGGGATGAGATTGGGATGAGAATGGGTGGGGATGGGATGAGGATGGGATGGAGATGGGATTGGGATGAGGATGAAGATAGGGATGAGGATGGAGATGGGATGGAGATAGGATGAGGATGGGATTGGGATGGGGATGGGATGGGGGTGAGATGGGGATGGAAATGGGATGGAGATTGGATTGGGATGGAGATTGGATTGGGATGGGGATGGAGGTGGGATGGGGATTGTATTGGGATGGGGGACAGGACAGGACCAAATGGGAACAGGGATGAGCTGGATGCAGATGCAAAGGACATGCAGGGACAGCGATGGGAGGGGGCTCGTGGGGCTGGGGGACGGCAGGAGGGACAGCAGGGGGTGGCATTGGGAGCAGGGGGCCAGGGGCAGGTGCCCACCCCCCCTCACCGTGGTGGTGTTCATGATGACCTCGGGGTCGTCGCGCTCGTCGGGCACCACGTCCTCCTCCAGCCGGGGCACGGTGGGCACGGCCGGGGGGGGGGCGCGAAGGGGGTCTTCCTGCCCCTTGAACAGGAACCTGGGGGGAGTGTGGGCACAGGAGGGGGTTGAAGCCCCTTTCCCCCTCCCCACTCCCCCCACCCCAGCCTCACAGACCCCTGGGGGCACCCCGTAACCCCCCCCCAAAACCTCACCCCCTGCGGGTTTTGCTCTTCTCGGTGGTCGCGTCCTTCTCGTTCTCGGCGCGGGGGCTGGTCGCGGGGGGGCGGGACGGGGGCTGCGGGGCCCCCTCCCACAGCCCCGGCCCCTCCTGCGGCCCCCTGCTGCCGCCTTCTCCCCCTCCCCGTCCCCCTCGGCGCTCCGGGCTCCGGCCGAGCGCCGCAGCTTCTCGAAGTCCGAGAGGGGCTCGAGGCTGCCCACGACGTCGTCGGGGGGCTCGGGGGGGGTCTGGGGCAGGGGGGTGGCCCCGGGGGTGCAACGGAAACGGGGCTGGAACTGCACCGGGAGGCTGAGGCGGAGGAAGAGGAGCTCGGGCGGGGAGGAAGGGGGACGAGGGCGAGCGGTGGGACAGGCGCAGGCACGGAGGGGAATCCACCGTCCCGTCCATCCGCGTCACCTGTGCGAGGGGAGAGACCCCCGGGGACAGGGGACACGGTGAGGGGCTGCAGTGGGGGGAAAGACCCCCAGGGGACAGGGGACATGGTGAGGGGCTGAGACAGGGGGGGAAACCCCAGGAGAGGTAATCCTGGGGGATGGGAGACCTTCATGGATGGGGACCCCAGGGGATGAGGGAGACATGGGGATCAGGGACCCTCAGGGACTGGGGACCCCCCAAGGATGGGGGACTCATGGGGATCAGGGACCCCTGGAGATCTGAGACCCCCAAGGAACACCCCCTTGTCCATCCAGACCCTCCCCCCATCCCCATCCATCCCCCACGATCCTCGGGGACCCCCAGGGACTCACCCAATCCTCATTCATCCCCCCATGATCCTTGGGGCCCCCCCTCAATCCTCATCCATCCCCCATGGCCCTTGGGGACCCCCAGGGACCCCCCCAATCCCATCCATCCCTCCCCAGTGCCCGCTGGTCACCCCTGGGGACCCCTCCCCACACCGACCTCCAGCTGGGGGTGGTCGGGGGGCACGGGCTCGAACTGGGGGAGGCTTTTGCTGAACCAGAGCGGGATGGGTCTCTTCATGTTGATGGCGAAGGGCTCGTAGCCCTCCTGGAGCCCGCAGATGCTGAAGAACTTGAGGCTGCCGACGTCCTGGCCCAGGTTGAGCCGCCCCTCCTGCTCCAGGCCCAGGCTGCACACGGGCACGAAGCCTGGGACAGCCAGGGGGGGCACAGGGGGTCACCACAGCCCTCACTTGTGCCCCAAAACCCCACCAAACGCCCCTGTGGCCCCAAAACCCCACCAAAACGCTTCTGTGACCCCAAAACCTCACCAAACACCCCTGTGACCCCAAAACCACACCAAAACCCCCCTGTGACCCCAAAACCCCACCAAACGCCCCTGTGACCCCAAAACCCCACCAAAATGCCCCTGTGACCCCAAAACCACACCAAATGCCCCTGTGACCCCAAAACCCCACCAAAAAAACACTCTTCCCCCTCAGAAGTCCATCAAAACCAGCTTTTTCCCTCAAAGCTCCACCAAAACTCCACTTTTTCCCCTCAAAACCCAATGTTCCTCCTCAAAACCACCATAACTCCACTTTCTCCCTCCAGACTCCCTCTAAACCCCAGTTTCTCTCCCTCCCAAACCCTCCTTTTCCCCTCCAAGCTCCCCCCAAACCCCACTTTCTCCCCCCAACCCCCCTTTCCCCTCCAAGCTCCCCCCAAACCCCCCTTTCTCCCTCCCAAACCCCCCTTTCTCCCTCCAAGCTCCCCCCAAACCCCACTTTGTCCCCCCAACCCCCCTTTCCCCTCCAAGCTCCCCCAGCCCCCGTTGCCCTCGGTGCCGGGTCCCTGGGGCAGCCGGGGGGCTCCGGGGCCTCACCGTCGCCCACTTCCAGGTCCTTGAAGGCGAGCTCGGAGCCCGAGTCGCTGATGAGCACCTCCCCGTTGAGCGTGAAGCTGATGTGGCCCTCGGCCAGGTCGATCATGCAGCCCACCACGTCCCCGGCCTGCCACGTGCGCCCCGAACGGCTCGCTGCCCATGTGCCAGCGCTGCGCCTGCGGCCCACGGCTGCCTCAGCGCCCCCGGCCACGGGGACGGACCCCCGGGCACAGGGACGGACCCCCGGGTGTGGGGAGGGACCCCTGGGTGTGGGGAGGGAACCCCGGGTGTGGGGAGGGAACCCACGGCACAGGGACGGACCCCCTGGGCATGGGGAGGGGACCCCCGGGTGTGGGGAGGGAACCCCGGGCACAGGGACGGACCCCTGGGCACAGGGAGGGACCCCCGGGTGTGGAGAGGGACCACCGGGTGTGGGGAGGGACCCCCGGGCACAGGGAGGGACCCCCCAGGCACAGGCAAGGACCCTCTGGGTATGGGGAGGGACCCTGGGTGTGGGGACAGACCCCAAATTCCACCCTGTGGGGGGTGTCTGTGTGGTTTGAGGGTGCCTGTGTGTGTTTGGGCTGTGTGTGTGTTTGGGGGTGCCTGTGTGTGTGTGTTGTGTGTTTGGGGGTGTGTGTTTGGGGGTCCCAGGGCTGTGTGTGTGTTTGGGGGTCCCAGGGCTGTGTGTGTGTGTGTTTGGGGGTCCCAGGGCTGTGTGTGTGTTTGGGGGTGCCTGTGGGGGTCCCAGGGCTGTGTGTGTGTGTTTGGGGGTCCCAGGGCTGTGTGTGTGTGTTTGGGGGTGCCCGTGGGGGTCCCAGGGCTGTGTGTGTGTGTTTGGGGGTGTGTGTTTGGGGGTCCCAGGGCTGTGTGTGTGCGTTTGGGGGTCCCAGGGCTGTGTGTGTGTTTGGGGGTGCCCGTGGGGGTGTTGGGGGCTCACTCGGTGCCCGTTGAAGACGTAAGCCAGGCGGTCGGCGCCCAGGTCGATGTCGGGGCGCAGCTGGGGCCGTGCCCACCCCACCCTCATCTCGCCGGTGCTCACAGCCTCGAACTCGAAGTACCATTTGCCGGCCCTGACGGCGTAACCGCGCTCGGCCCGGAACAGGCGCTGCCGGGGCGCTGCCGGCCGCGGCGCTGCCGACGACGCTGCGGGGCAGGGGTGGGCTGCTGGGGGCTCCTCGGCACCTCACGCGCTCCCCCGGACCCCAGAAACCCCCCAAGCTCCCCAGGGACCCCCAAACTCCCCAGGGACTCCAGAAACCCCCCAAGCTCCACAGGGACCCCCAAACTCCCCAGGGACTCCAGAAACCCCCCAAACTCCCCAGGGACCCCCAAACCCCCCAAACTCCACAGGGACCCCCAAACTCCCCAAACTCCCCAGGGACCCCCAGAAACCCCCCAAGCTCCCCAGGGACCCCCAAACTCCCCAAACTCCCCAGGGACCCCCAGATACCCCCCAAACTCCACAGGGACCCCCAGATACCCCCCAAACTCCACAGGGACCCCCAAACTCCCCAAACTCCCCAGGGACCCCCAGAAACCCCCCAAGCTCCCCAGGGACCCCCAAACTCCCCAAACTCCCCAGGGACCCCCAGATACCCCCCAAACTCCACAGGGACCCCCAAACTCCCCAAACTCCCCAGGGACCCCCCAAACTCCCCAAACTCCCCAGGGACCCCCAGATACCCCCCAAACTCCCCAGGGACCCCCAAACTCCCCTGGACCCCCACGGCATCTCCAAACTCCCCAGGACCCCAGAAACCCCCCAAATTCCCCAGGGACCCTCAAACTCCCCACAACCCCCAAAACTCCCCAGGGACCCCAGAAACCCCCCAAACTCCCCAGGGACCCCCTAAACTCCCCAGGGACCCCCAGGACGCCCCCAAACTCCCCAGGGACCCCCCAAACTCCCCAGGGACCCCCAGAAACCCTTTAACCCCCCAAACTGTCCCTTTGACTCCCCCAAATACCCTTTAAACCTCTGTACTGCCCCTTTGACCTCCCCAAATGCCCCTTTGTCCCCCAAACTGCCCCTTTAACCCCTCCAAATGCCCCATTAACCCCCCAAATGTCCCTTTGCCACCCCAAATTGCCCCTTTAACCCCCCAAACTGCCCCTTCAACCCCCCAAACCACCCCTTTGCCCCCCCAAATGCCCTTTAACCCTCTGTACTGCCCCTTTGACACCCCAAATGCCCCTTTGTCCCCCCAAATTGCCCCTTTGCCTCCCAAACCACCCCTTTGCCCCCCCCAATCTGCCCCTGTGACCCCACAAACTGCCCCTTTGCCACCCCAATCTGCCCCTGTGACCCCACAAACTGCCCCTTTGCCACCCCAATCTGCCCCTGTGACCCCGCAAATTGCCCCTTTGCCCCCCCAGTCGCCCCTCGCCCCGTCTGCCCCGGGACTCACGGCTGTCCTGGTCGGGGGGCTCCACGTTGTAGCCGTGGCCCAGCAGCGTGCGCACGGCCTGGCACAGGCTCTCGCGGTTGGTGCTCTTGGTGCGCTCGTCCAGCAGGTTGTAGGGCACCAGCCGCGGGTTCCGCTTCGCCTTGATGTCCTGGGGGCGGCAGGGGGCACGTCAGGGGGCGTCAGGGGGGCTCTGGGGGGCTCTGGGGGGCTCTGAGGGGCTTTGGAGGGGCGCAGGGGCAGGGGAACGGGGGACCGGGGAGCTGGGGATGAGCGGATGGAGGTGTTGGGATGTGGGGGGATGGCGATCACAGGGGCACACAGGGGGTGGTGGGGGTGCCAGGGGGTCTGGGGGAGTCCTGGGGAGGTTTTGGGGGTCCTGGGGAATTTGGGGGGGTCCTGGGGAGTTCAGGAGGGTCCTGGGGGTCCCCCAGTCTGGATGGTGCTGTAGGTCCAGCCCTGCTGCATGTGGGTCTGGGTGGCCCCAGGGGATCCTTGGGGGGATGTGGGGGTGCCAGGGGGTCTGGGGGAGTCCTGGGGAACTTGGGGAGGGTCCTGGGGAGTTTAGGGGGGTCCTGGGAGTCCCCCATATGGGTGTGGGTGGCCCAATGGGATCACAAGAGGGTCCAGAAGCATCTGGGTGGATGTGTTGGTGCCAGGGGGTCTGGGGGAGTCCTGGGGGGTCCTGGAGAGGTTTGGGGGGTCCTGGGGAGTTTAGAGGGGGTCCTGGGTAATTTGGGGGGGTCTTGGGGAGTTTAGGGGGGTCCTGGAGGTCCCTCATATGAGTGTCCCACTGGGATCACAGGAGGACCCAGAGGCGTCTGGGGGGACGTGTGGGTGCCGGCGGGACGTGTTGGTGCCAGGGGGTCTGGGGGAGTCCTGGGGAGACCTGGGGAGTTTTGGGGGGTCCTGGGGAATTGGGGGTGTCCCGGGGGTCTCCCCACCTGGATGGTGCTGTAGGTCCAGCCCTGCTGCACCCTGTCCCGGGCCCAGACGTTGTGGGCGTTCTCGGCCAGGCGATCGACCAGCGTCAGCTGCGCTGGCGTCAGCTTCACGTGCGCCAGGTCCAGCGGCGCCGGCTTGTACCCGTTGGACATGGTGTACCTGGGGAGAAGGGGGGTGGGCACGGCTGGGGCACCCCCAAAATGAACCCCCCAAACCGGGGGGAGTCCCCAAAATGCACCCCCAAAACAGGGGATCCCCCAAACGGGACCCTGGAACAAGGACACAGCCTGAAACGGGACGGACTCCTGGTGGGTGTCGTGTGTCTGGGGAAAAGGGGGGTGTGCACGGCAGGAGCACCCCAAAACTGCACCCCCCCAAACTCGGGGCACCCCCAAACTAACCCCCCAAAGCCTGAGACCCTCCCCAGAACGTGCCCCCCCCTCACTTCTTGGGCAGCTTGATCTTCCTCAGGTTCTCCTCAGCCTTCTCATCGGCCAGACCCACGTGGCAGCCCAGAGCCAGCAGCGTCCTGGGGGGGACCCCAAAACTCAGACCCCCCTGTGATCCCCCAGGACCCCTCTGTGCAACCCAGACCCCCCCCGTGCCCCCCCAGACCCCCCCTGTGCCCCCCCCTTGACCACCATGTGCCCCCCCAGACCCTCACTAACCCCCCAGACCCCTTGTGCCCCCTCAGACCCTCCTGTGCCCCCCCAGACCCCACTTTGTACCCCCGAGACTCCCCCCCGTTTCCCCCCAGACTCTCTTTGTGCCCCCCAACCCTTTTTGTGCCCCCCCAGCCCCCCAAAAACCCCTCCCTGTGCCCCCCCACCCCCTGTGTCCCCCCCCAACACCCCCTTTTGCCCCCCACCCCCCTCACTTGAGGGTCTCCCCCGACATCTGCAGGTTGTAGCTGCGCTCGGGCTCGGGCAGGTCCTGGAAGCTCAACAGACACGGGTGCAGCTGCCTGTTGTCATCCCGCACCTAAAGCGGGGGGCACAGGGGTGAGACCCCTCCCCTGACACCCCCAAACCACGAGGGGGACCCCAAAACCCCAGGGGGACCCCAAAACACTGAGGGAGGAGCCGCTGCCCCCACAGAGCCTTTGAGGGGGAGGTTTGGGGGGTCCCACTGGACCCAAAGGGCTTGAGGAGGGTCTGGGGGGGTCTGGGGGGAGTTTGGGGGTTCAGGGGGGTGTGGGGGGTCCGTGGGGTTTTGGGGGGCTCTCGGGGGGGTCCCCACTCACGGGGCCGTAGGTCCAGCCCTGCTCGATGCGGGTCAGGGCCCAGAGCTCGTGGATGTTCTCTGCCAGCTTCTCCCTGATCCGCTCCAGGTGGGGGGGCAGCACGATCTGGGGGGGAAAGGTCAGAGACCCCCCCAAAAACAGAGACTCCCCCAAAAACAGACCCCCCAACAACCCCCCAAACCCCCTCCAGCAGCCCCAAAGCATCTCAAAGCTCTCCCACACCTCCTCGGCCAAGACCCTCCTAAAACACCCCCAAATCACTCCCAACCTCCCCCCAGACCCCCCATCCTCCCCAACCCCTGCCATGGCCCCCCCAAATCCCTTCCCATCCTCCCTAAACCCTCCCCAAACCCCCTGTAGCCCCTCTAGACCCCCCTCAGTTCCCCCCCAAACCCCTCCATAGCCCCCCAGACCCCTCCCCAGCCTCCCCAAACCCCCCGTAACCCCCCCAGACCCCTCCCCAGCCTCCCCAAACCCCCCGTAGCCCCCCCAGACCCCTCCAGTCCCCCCCCCAAACCCCCTCGTAGCCCCCCTAGACCCCTTCAGTCGCCCCCCAAACCCCCCGTAGCCCCCCAAACCCCCCAACGCCCCCGCAGCCGCACCTGGAGCGTGTCGACGGGGCAGGGGGTGAGCGCGGTGTGGGGCAGGGCGCGGGGGGGTCCCAGCAGGCTGCGGGTGCCGCGGGGGCCGTGCCCCCCGTAGCACTTGATGGGCTCCAGGCGCAGCCGGTCCCGCGGCAGCAGCGCCTCGGCCACGGCCGAGTAGCCGGGGGGGGGGCACGAAGCGGAACTCGCCGTGGCGACCCCCCAGCAGGAAGCGCACCCTGGGGGGGGACACGCGAGTGGGGAGGGGTCGGGAGCCCCCCGACACCGCGGCAGCATCCCCTGAGCCCTCCCCAGCGCTCGCCATCGGAGCCACAGCCCTGTGGCAGCCCCTTCCCCAGGAGCCCCCCCGGACCCCCCCTCGGATCCCCCCACATCTCCTCTAGACCCCAGTGCACCCCCAGACCCATTCCAGCCCCCCCAGACCCATTTCAGCCCCCTCTGACCCATTTCAGCCCCCCAGACCCCCCCACATCTCCCCCAGACCCCCAGCACACCCCAGACCCATTCCAGCCCCCAAGACCTATTTCAGCCCCCCAGACCCCCCCACATCCCCCCCAGACCCCAGTGCACCCCCAGACCCATTCCAGCCCCCACAGACCCAATTCAGCACCCCCTTCTTCCCTACCATCTCCCCCAGACCCCCAGTGACCCCCCCCAGCACTTGCCCCCAGACCCACAGCCCTGTGGCAGCCCCTTCCCTAGTGCCCCCCACAATCCCCCCACATCTCCCCCAGACCCCCAGCGCACCCCAGACCCATTTCAGCCCCACTAAGCCCCCAGTAACCCCCAGACACCCCTCAACCTCTCCCAGACTCATTTAATTGCCCCCAGACTCCCAATACCTCCCCCAGCTCTCCCTCCAAGACCCCCAGCACTCCCCCAGCCCCATTTCACCCCTCCAAGACCCCCAGCACTCCCCCAGCCCCATTTCACCCCCCCCCAGACCCCCAGCACCCCTCCCAGCCCCTCGCCCCCCCCACCCAGGGGGTCCCCCCCAGCCCCCCAACCTGACACCGGCCGAGAGGCTGACGAGGGGCGAGAAGAGGGTGTCGGTGTTGAAGGCCTCCAGGACCCCCTGCACGGGGGAGCCGTTGATGCGGAACGAGGCGCTGGGGACCCCCAGGTCCAGGCAGCAGCTCACCACATCCCCTGGGGCCAGCAGCCGGCGCGACCCCGAGCCCACCGAGCGGGCCACGCCCCCTGGGGACGGCCACACAGCCATCAGGGACCAGGAGGGACCAGTAAGGACCAGTAATGGGCCACCCAGCCATCAGGGACCAGCAGAGACCAGTAAGGACCAGTAACGGGCCACTGAGTGCTCAGGGACCAGCAGGGACCAGTAAGGACCAGTAATGGGCCACTGAGTGCTCAGAGACCAGCAGGGACCAGTAAGGACCAGTAATGGGCCACTGAGTGCTCAGGGGCCAGTCAGGACCAGTAAGGACCAGTAATGGGCCACTAAACCATCAGAGACCAGTCAGAGTGTTCCCATTATGGGAGTCACACAGGGGGGTCTCACAAGGGGGTCCCACGAGGGGGAGTCCCACAGGGGGGTCTCACAGGGGGGTCTCACAGGGGGAGGGTCTCACAAGGGGGTCCCACGAGGGGGGTTCCACGAGGGGGAGTCCCACAGGGGGGGTCTCACAGGGGGGTCTCACAGGGGGGTCCCCCGAGGGGCTCCCCCAGGCGCCGTCCCCGTTACCTGTCCAGAGGTGCAGCCCGTCGAAGGCGAAGGAGCTGAGGTCGTGGCCGGCGCCGTTGCCGCCCCAGCCGTGGCCGCCGCCGGGGTAGGGGCTGTAGCCCCCCGCTGCCGCCCAGCCCACGCGCAGGTGGGTGCTCTGAGCCCCCACGAATGCCGGCGCCCGCTCCACACACACCTCGAAGTACCACTTGCTGTACTGGGTGGTACCCGGGTGGGTGCCCACCAGGATGTTGGGGCGGATGCTGGGGGGAGAAAGTGGGGAGGGGGGGTCAGTGCTTCGGGGAGGGGGGGACACAGCGGTGTCACTGACACCCAGAGACCCCCACCGACCCCCCACTGACCCCCCAGAGACCCCCACCGACCCCCCACGGGCACCCAAAGCACCCACTGACCCCCCAGAGCACCCACTGACCCCCCACGGGCACCCAGAGACCCCCACTGACCCCAAATGATCCCCACCCAGAGCACCCAGAGACCCCCACCGACCCCCCACGGGCACCCAGAGCACCCACTCACCCCCCAGAGCATCCACTGACCCCCCACGGGCACCCAGGGGCACCCAGAGATCCCCACCGACCCCAAATGATCCCCACTCAGAGCACCCACAGACCCCCACAGGTCCCCAGAGACCCCCATGAGCACCCAGAGACCCCCCCTGACCCCCCAGAGCATCCACAGACCCCCCACTGACACCCACGGGCACCCAGAGAACCCCATGAGCCCCCCAAGAACAACTCTGGGTCCTCCAGGAACCCCCCAGGAACATCTCAAGGTCTTCCAAGAGCTCCGAGGTCCTCCAGGACCCCTCCAAGCCCCCCAGGAGTACTCAAGGTCCTCCAGAACCCCTCAGGAACATCTCAGGGTCCTTCACGAGCTCCCCAGGAGCTCCAGGACTGCCAAGACCACCTCAAGCCCCGCCAGGACCCCCCCAGGACCCCCCAGGACCCCCCAGGACCCCCAGCCCGCCGAGGGGGTACCTGGTGACGTAGGTGACCAGCCCAGTCTGCAGCAGCAGCTCCCGGCGCGGCAGCAGGTTCTCAGTGATGAGGTTTTGGTTGGACCTGACGGCCACGGCGTTGCACACGCAGAGGGAGCAGAGCACGTCCAGCACCTGGGGCAGGGCAGGGGCGCCCCAGCAAACTCAGTGGCCACCGCAGCAAACTCAGTGGCCACCGCAGCACAGTCACTGGTCACGTCCCCTCCCTGCTCGCCCAGGTCATCAACGGGTTTCCCCCTTCTCCAGCCCCAAGTCCTGGAGCCTTTTGGGCTATTTCAGGCTCTCAGTAGCCACTTGTTGGCTTTCAGTAGCCACCCCCTGGCCTCTCTCCCCAGCACTTTCCTGCTTCTCAAACTGGGGACCCCCAAAACTGGGTGAGGCCACATCAGGGCAGGAGAAGAATCTCCCCTCACCTGGTGGCCCCCCCAGGATGGCCACTAGCCCACGTGGCACAGTTGGTGGCCACCAGCACCCCCAGCTCCCTCCCAGTCCATACTGGTCCCGGGGGTTGCTCCTCCCCAGTTGCAGGCCTCTGCCCCCAGCCCTGCGCCCCCTGCCCAGCCGCCCGGCCGGTAGCCACGGGGCCGCTCGGGGTAGCCACGGCCGTGGCTCTGACCTTGTGGTTGCGGCCGTGCTTGTCCAGGAGGGAGATGATGGACTTGATGTGATTCTCCTGGATGATGTTCAGCACCTCGGGGCTCTCGATCAGGACGCAGTAAAGGACCTCCAGGATGCCTTGGGGAGGGGGACATGGGGGGGCTTCAGCACCACGGGGGGGTCCCAAGTCCCATCAGCCCCACTGGGGGTCCTCAGGCCCATGGGGGGGGTCCCAAGCCCCATGGGGGGGGTCCCAAGCCCCATCAGCCCCAGATGGGGGTCTCCAGTCCCATGGGGGGGTCCCCAAGCCCCCTGTGAGGGTCTCTCATCCCATGGGAGGGTCCTCAGCCCTATAGAAGCGTCCTCAGCCTCACAGAAGGGTCTCCAGCCCCCCAGGACCCCCCAGGACCCCCCTCACCCGAGGAGGCCTCCAGCCTGTCCAGTTTGCTGACCACCCAGTCCAGGTTGGTGGAGAACAGGGCGCAGTTGGCGCGGTTGCCCCGGATCAGTGAGGCTGGGGGGGGCGAAGAGGGCAAAAAGGGGGGGGTCAGGGACCCACAGACCCCACATCCTGCCCCACAGACCCCCATCTCTCCCCACAGCCCTGTAGCACCCCCAATCTCACCCCATCCTGCTCCCAGCCCCTCCTCTGGCCCCATAGCCCCCCACAGCCCCCCCAGACCCCCATAGCCCCCCACAGACCTGTCATAGCCCTCCCAGCCCCCTGTAGCCTCCCCAGCTCCCCAATAGACCACCAGCCCCCCATAGCTCTCCATAGCCCTCTCAGCCCCCCATATCCCCCCACATCCACCCACATCCCCCCACATCTCCCCACAGCCCCCATAGCCCCCCCACAGCCCCCCACAGCCCCCCCAGCCCCTGGCTGCCCCCCACAGCCCCTCATAGCCTCCGACAGCCCCCCATATCCCCCCACAGCCCCCCACATCTACCCACAGCCCCCCACAGCCCCTGGCTTCCCCCCACAACCCCTCACATCCCCCCACATCCCCCCACATCTCCCCACAGCCCCCCACAGCCCCACAGCCCCCATAGCCCCCCCATAGCCCCCCATAGCCTCCCACATCCCCCCATAGCCTCCGACAGCCCCCCATATCCCCCCACAGTCCCCCACATCTCCCCACATCCCCCCACAGCCCCCCCACATCCCCCCACATCCCCCCACAGCCCCCCACATCCCCCCCAGCCCCCCACAGCCCCCCATCCCCCAGCCCCGGCTGCCCACCCAGCAGCTCATAGAACAAGTTGACGATTTGCTTCCAGGAGGCCGCGGCCTCGTCCCCGGCGAACTCGGCGAAGTGCGCGGCCGTGCTGTACACGTTGAGGCGGTCGATGCAGTTCAGCACCAGCGAGATCATGCCCTGCGCCCCCAAACACACCCATGGGGACCCTCAGCACCCCCCTGCGCCCCCAAACACACCACGGCGGCCCTCAGCACCCCAAAACACACCCACGGGGACCCTCAGCACCCCAAACACACCCACGGGGACCCTCAGCACCCCAAACACATCCATGGGGACCCTCAGCACCCCCCTGCGCCCCCAAACACACCGCGGCGGCCCTCAGCACCCCAAAACGCACCCATGGGGACCCTCAGCACCCCAAACCACACCCATGGGGACCCTCAGCACCCCCCTGTGCCCCCAAACACACCACGGCGGCCCTCAGCACCCCAAAACACACCCACGGGGACCCTCAGCACCCCAAACACACCCACGGAGATCCTCAGCACCCCAAACACACCCACGGGGACACTCAGCACCCCAAACACACCCATGGGGACCCTCAGCACCCCAAACACCACGGCGGCCCTCAGCACCCCAAAATACACCCACAGGGACCCCTCAGCACCCTCACACATCCCCTGAGCTGCAGAAACCCCCCTCATCGACCCCAAACCGTCCGTCATTAGCCCCAAATCCCCCTCATGAACCCCGAAATCCCCCCATGGACCCCAAAATCCTGCCTCCATCACCTCCTTCATCCCTAAACCTCCCAGAGCCCCCCAAGACCCCCCTCAGCCCCCTTCCCTCCTTGCCTCTTGCCCCCCATCCCACCTCCTGCTGGAACAGGCTCTGTGGGACCCCCCTCAGCCCCCAGCCCCCAGCCCCCCGGGCACCTCCTGCTGGAACAGGTTCTGTGGGACCCCCCAGCCCCCCGGGACCCCCATCCCCGGGCACCTCCTGCTGGAACAGGCTCTGTGGGACCCCCCAGCCCCCTGGGACCCCCATCCCCGGCACCTCCTGCTGGAACAGGCTCTGTGGGACCCCCCTCAGCCCCCAGCCCCCCATCCCCGGGCACCTCCTGCTGGAACAGGCTCTGCCGGGCGCGCAGGGCGCGGAGGCGGCTCTGGCGCTGCTCGTGCTGCAGCTCCTGCGGCGGTGGCCTGAAGTAGTGGATCAGGTCCCGCAGGCTCAGGATCACGGCGCCCAGCGGCAGCGGCGGCGGCGGCGACCCCCGGGGCCGCCCGCTCAGAGCGTCCAGGCTCCTGCCAACGGCCGCGGGGCCGCGGTCAGCGACAGGCACCCCACGGGCACACACAGACACCCCCAAAGGCACCCACAGACACCCCAAAGGCACCCACAGACACCCACAGACACCCCCAAAGGCACCCACAGACACCCCAAAGGCACCCACAGACACCCCACGGGCACACACAGACACCCACAGACACCCCCAAAGGCACCCACAGACACCCCACGGGCACACACAGACACCCCCAAAGGCACCCACAGGCACCCCCAAAGGCACCCACAGACACCCCAAAGGCACCCACAGACACCCCACGGGCACCCACAGACACCCCCAAAGGCACCCACAGGCACCCCCAAAGGCACCCACAGACACCCCAAAGGCACCCACAGACACCCCACGGGCACACACAGACACCCCCAAAGGCACCCACAGACACCCCCAAAGGCACCCACAGGCACCCCCAAAGGCACCCACAGACATCCCACGGGCACACACAGACACCCCCAAAGGCACCCACAGGCACCCCAAAGGCACCCACAGGCACCCCACAGGCACACACAGACACCCCCAAAGGCACCCACAGACACCCCACAGGCACCCACAGGCACCCCACAGGCACCCACAGACACCCCAAAGGCACCCACAGACACCCCACAGGCACCCACAGACACCTCACGGGCACACACAGCGTCCCGCGGTGGCCTGGTAGCCCCCAGCCCTGGTCAGTAGCCCCCAGTCCCAGTTGGTAGCCCCCAGCCCTGGTCAGCAGCCCTTGTCCCCATTGGGTAGCCCCCAGTGTCCCCTGGTAGCCCCCAGGCCTGGTCAGTAGCCCCCAGCCCCATTGGTAGCCCCAGCGCCTTTTGGTAGCCCCCAGCCCCATTAGGTAGCCCCAGCCCCTGTTGGTCAGTAGCCCCCAGCCCTGTTTGGTAGCCCCCAGCCCCTCTTTGTAGCCACTGGATGAAGTGTCCGTAGAGCCCAGCCATGCTGTGCACCATCCATCCCCCCAGCCCTGTTGGTAGCCCCCAGCCCCTGTTGGTAGCCCCCAGCCCCTGTTGGTAGACCCCTCCCTGGTCAGTAGCCCCCAGCCCCGTTTGGTAGCCACCGGATGAAGTGCCCGTAGAGCCCGGCCGTGCTGTGCACCATCCATCCCCCCCAGCCCTGTTGGTAGCCCCCAGCCCCTGTTGGTAGCCCCCAGCCCCTGTTGGTAGCCCCCTCCCTGGTCAGTAGCCCCCAGCCCCGTTTGGTAGCCACCGGATGAAGTGCCCGTAGAGCCCGGCCGTGCTGTGCACCATCCATCCCCCCAGCCCTGTTGGTAGCCCCCAGCCCCTGTTGGTAGCCCCCAGCCCCTGTTGGTAGCCCCCTCCCTGGTCAGTAGCCCCCAGCCCCGTTTGGTAGCCACCGGATGAAGTGCCCGTAGAGCCCGGCCGTGCTGTGCACCATCCATCCCCCCAGCCCTGTTGGTAGCCCCCAGCCCCTGTTGGTAGCCCCCAGCCCCTGTTGGTAGCCCCCTCCCTGGTCAGTAGCCCCCAGCCCCGTTTGGTAGCCACCGGATGAAGTGCCCGTAGAGCCCGGCCGTGCTGTGCACCATCCATCCCCCCAGCCCTGTTGGTAGCCCCCAGCCCCTGTTGGTAGCCCCCAGCCCCTGTTGGTAGCCCCCTCCCTGGTCAGTAGCCCCCAGCCCCGTTTGGTAGCCACCGGATGAAGTGCCCGTAGAGCCCGGCCGTGCTGTGCACCATCCATCCCCCCAGCCCTGTTGGTAGCCCCCAGCCCCTGTTGGTAGCCCCCAGCCCCTGTTGGTAGCCCCCTCCCTGGTCAGTAGCCCCCAGCCCCGTTTGGTAGCCACCGGATGAAGTGCCCGTAGAGCCCGGCCGTGCTGTGCACCATCCATCCCCCCAGCCCTGTTGGTAGCCCCCAGCCCCTGTTGGTAGCCCCCAGCCCCTGTTGGTAGCCCCCTCCCTGGTCAGTAGCCCCCAGCCCCGTTTGGTAGCCACCGGATGAAGTGCCCGTAGAGCCCGGCCGTGCTGTGCACCATCCGCGCCGCCTGCGACTCCTGGCGCTGGGAGCGCGTCAGCGACAGCGCGTCGTCCATGTGCCCCTCCTGGTGCAGGATGGCCTGGGGGGCACGGGGGGGGTCGGGGGCTGCACGGACCCACACAGACCCCCACGGACCCCCACTGACTCCCACCCACAGCCAGGGACCCCCACAGACCCCCACGGACCCCCACTGACACCCCCTGACCCCCACCCACAGCCAGGGACCCCCACAGACCCCCACTGACACCCACCGACCCACAGGGACCCCCCAGACACCCCCAGACCCCCAAGGACCCCCAGAGACTCCCACTGACACCCACCAATCCACAGGGATTCCTCCAGACCCCAAATAACCCCAGAGATCCCCCAAAGCCCCCCAGCACCCCCCAAAGGCCCCTCCCGCGACCTCAAAGGATCCCACAGACCTCAAAACCCCCAAAGATGCCCCAAAGAGCCCTTCCCATGATTCCATGACCCCAGAGACCCCCCAAAGCCCCCTGACCCTGACCCCAAAGCCCCTCCAAAGCCCCCCAGCACCCCCCAAAGCCCCCCTAGAGCCCCCTCCCACGACCTCAAAGGATCCCACAAACCCCCAAAGAGCTCTACCCGTGATTCCACGACCCCAGAGCCCCCCTCCCCTGACTCTGGAGCCCCCCAGAGCCCCCTAAAGTCCCCCTGAGCCCCCTCAGACCCCTCCCAGACCCCCCCAGAGCCCCCACCTTCCTCTTGAGCAGCCCGAGGCGCAGCGCCTTGGTGTCGGCCGCGGCGTAGGTGAGCCACAGCGCGCTGGCCACGTGCTGCACGAAGCACAGCGACTCGCCGTACTTGATCTCGGGGGGACCCATCCCCTCCACGTCCCGCTTGGCCACCACCTCCAGCTTCTCCTGGGGGATGGACACAGGGGGTCAGGGGCATGCTGGGGGGTCCAGGGGCACGCTGGGGGGTCAGGGGCACGCTGGGGGGTCCAGGGGCACGCTGGGGGGTCAGGGGCACGCTGGGGGGTCCAGGGGCACGCTGGGGGGTCAGGGGTACACTGGGGGGTCAGGGGCACACTGGGGGGTCAGGGGCACGTTGGGGGGGTCAGGGGCATGCTGGGGGGGTGGGGAGGGGAATGGGATGGGGACAAGGATGGGACTGGGATGAGGATGAAACTGGGGGCTGGGATGGGGATGGGACTGGGATGAAACTGGGATCAGGACTGAGATGGAAACTGGGACCAGGACAGGGATAGAGATGGAACTGGGATGGGGATGGAACTGGGACTGGGATGGGACTGGGACGGAAACTGGGACCAGGATGGGGATGGGACTGGGATGGGACTGGGACAGGACACCCCGTCTCCCCCCACCCAGAGCATCCCGACCCCCCCCTCCCTTGGGACCACCCTGAGAGTGGGTCCCTCCGCAACCCCGGGTGACCCCCCCATGTCCCCCCCCGTCCCTGTACGTGTGTCCCCCCACCCCGGGGTGTCCCCCCCGTGCCCCCCAGCCCGTGCCCCACCTTGGAGGCCCGGAAGCAGAAGGCTGACACCCTGGTGTTGGCAGCAGCCGCCTCTATCACGGCCAGACCCTTGTCCTCCGTCTGCGCCAGGTACCGGCCCGTGGTGACGTGGCGCAGCCGGAACGGTTGTCCCCAGCGCAGGTGGCTCCCGCTCCAGCTGCAGACGGGGGGACACGCCAAGGACAGCGGTCAGGGGGGGTGGGGGACACCAGGGTGGGAGATGGGGACATGGGGACACCAAGGTGGGCAATGGGGACACCAGGGTGGGATGTGGGGACACCAGGATGGGTGATGGGGACGTGGACATGGGTGATGGGGACATGGAGACACCAAGACAGGCAATGGGGACACCAGGATGGGTGATGGGGATGTGGACATGGGTGATGGGGACGTGGACATGGGTGATGGGGACATGGGGATAGGAGATGTGGACATGGAGACACCAAGACAGGCAATGGGGCCACCAGGATGGGATGTGGAGACACCAGGATGGGTGATGGGGATGTGGGGATGGGAGATGGGGACATGGGAATAGGAGATGGGGACATGGAGACACCAAGGTGGGCAATGGGGACACCAGGGTGGGATGTGGGGATGTGGACATGGGTGATGGGGATGTGGGGATGGGAGATGGGAACAGGGGACACCAAGACAGGCAACAGGGACACCAGGATGGGAGGTGGGGACATGGGGATGGGTGATGGGGACAAAGAGACACCAAGGTGGGCAATGGGGCCACCAGGATGGGATGTGGAGACACCAGGATAGGTGATGGGGACATGGGGATGAGTGATGGGGACGTGGGGATGGGAGATGGGGACAAGGAGACACCAAAGTGGGCAATGGGGACACCAAGATGGGTGATGGGGACATGGGATGGATGATGGGGACACCAGAAGGCGTGATGGGGATGTGAGGATGGGTGATGGAGACATGGGATGGGTTATGGGGACATGGGGACACCAGGCTGGGCAACGAGCACGTGGGATGAGCGGTGGGGCCCCCTGAGGCCCTGGGGTGGCATTTTCGGGGTCTCCTCCCCCCAGGTGGTGGGGTGTGGGTGGCATTTTGGGGTACCTGATGCGAAGGGGCTCGAGGCGCCAGAGCGAACGCGCGTGGCCGCAGACGCTGCCGCCCTCGTAGTTCACTGCGCTGCTGCACGGAAAGGGGGGGTTGGGGAGGGGAAAAGGGGGTGTCACATCGGGCAGGATCATCCCCTTCCCCCCCAAAACCGCCCCCAGGCCCCCCCAGACCCCCCCACCTGCGCTCCTCCCCCTGCTCGGGCGCCGAAGCCATCAGACACTCGTCCATGTGGCCGTGGAAGAGGCGAAGGACGTGGCCGCCCGTCACGTAGCCTGAGGAGGGGGGTTTTGGGGGGTCACAGGAGCACCCAGAGGGGTGTCCCAGCCCCCTCCCCGCACCCCAAAACCCACCCCCCCCAGCACCCACCTTCCTCTGAGCCCGAGCAGATGGGGTTCATGTTCCACAGTGTCTGCATGAAGGAAGCGTCGGCCTGAAGGTCTCCGCTGGCTGTGGAGAGGTGCTGGGGGGCAGAGGGGGCAGGTTTTGGGGTGAGGGGGGGTTCAGGGGTCCGTGTGGCCCTCCTGTACCCCCCCTGTGCCCCCCACTCACCAGGTAGCGCTCGGAGCTGACGCTGACCAGGATGAGGTCGTCCCCCACTCGCACTTTCTCCCCCTCCGAGCGCTGCTTCGACGCCGGGTGCATCGTCCACCAACACGCCTCTCCTGGGGAGGGGGCACGGGGGGGGCTTGGGGGGCACCCCACGGACCCCCACAGACACAGAGGGGCACCCACAAACCCCTGCAACCCCCCCAAAACCCAGACAGACCCCAAAAAGGGACCTTAAATCCAATAAAAGGTCCCAAAAAGGGACCGCAAACCCCTGAAAAACCCAGGAGGACCTCAAAAAGGGACCCCAACCCCCTCCAAAGGACCCCAAAAAGGGACTCCAAGACCCCCAAAAAACCCAGAGGGACCCCAAAATGGAACCTCAAAAAAGGACCCGCAGAAGGGACCCCAAACCCACCCCAAAACCCAGAGGGGCCCCAAAAAGGGACCCCAAATGCCCCCCGAAAGAGGGACTTAAAAAAGGACTGCAAAAAGGGACCCCAAATTCACCCCAAGCCCCCAAAAAGGGACTCCAACCCCCCCTCAAACTCCTAAGGGACCCCAAAAGGTGACCCTGAGCCCCCAGAGCCCAGGAGACCCCCCCAAATCCAGCCCCCCCTCACCAGTCGCGTCCTGCTGCAGCCCCACATCAAAAAACCCCTCAAAAAGGGGCCCCAAATCCCCCCCAAACCCCCCAAAAAGACCCTAAAGAGGGACCCCAAACTCCCTTCAGACACTTAAGGGACCCCAAAAGGTGACCCAGAGCCCAGGAGACCACCCCAAATCCAGCCCCCCCTCACCAGTCGCGTCCTGCTGCAGCCCCACGTCAAAGGCCAGTTTGTCCGTCAGCGAGCGCGACGTCGTCAGGCAGCTCAAATACTGGGGGGGGGGCGTGGGAAAGGGGGGGAAGGGGGGGTCACCCCGTTATTGGGAGGGTCCCCAAACCCTCCTCAACCCCCCTCAACCTCAACATACCCCGGGGGGGCAGTTTGGGGGTACAGGGGGGCACTAAAGGAGGGGGGAGGGTCCCAGAGCCACCAGTTCCCTGGGGGCAGGGGGGTTTGGGGGGGTCTCTGGGGTCCCCTGTGGCCCTGGGACCCCCAAATCCCCCTCCTGGAGGATACTGTGATCCCCCACAGCCCCCCATGTCCCCCCCAAACCCATTTGTGCCCCCCATCTCCCTCATGTGCTCCCCCAGAGCCCCCTCACGCCCCCCAAGTGCCCTCCTATGTCCCCCCATGCAGCCCCCCATGTCCCCACGCCCCCTCGTGCCCCTCACGCCCCCCAAGTGCCCCCTCACGTGCCCCCCACAGCCACTCTGTGCCCCCCAGCCCCCCGTGCCCCTCACCATGCCGCTGTGCGAGTGCCTCAGCAGGATGGCGTGTCCGTAGAGCAGCGTCCGGTGCCCCCCACCCTGGGATGACTTTGGGGGGGAGACAAAAGGGGGGTGAGGAGGGGTCCTTGTGCATTGCACCACCCTCGTGCAAGAGCCTCAGGGGGGTTCCCCCTGTCTCACACGACCCTCGTGGCTTAAATGTGTGTGTGTGTGTGTGTCCCACCACGAGGCTGGGATTGGGGCACCCCCTGTGTCACGTGACCCTCGTGTGACCCTCGTGCAAGAGCCATGGGGGGGATCCCCAGTGTCACAAGACTCTTGTGAGGCCACTCTTGGGGTACCCCCCTGTGTCCCACAGCCCTGGTGAGGCTCTTTCTGGGGTATCCCATGTGTGACACGGTCCCTCGTGCGTTGCACAACCCTTGTGCAAGAGCCACCTTGGGGGGGGGGGAGGGTGTTCCCTGAGCGTTGCACCAGCCCTTGTGCCTCACAACCCCTCCTGGTGCAGCACAAGTCCCTCGTGCAACACACCCCCCCCCTTCCCCTTGTGTCAGGGCACTCGTGTGTTGCACAACAACCCTCCCCTGGTGCAACACTGTCCCTCCTGGCAGGGTGCCCCGTGTGTTACACACCTCTTGTGCAACACACACCCCTGGTGTCAGGGCACGTTGTGCACTGCACAACCCTCGTGTGTTGCACAACACCCTCTCCTCGTGCAACACCTGCCAGGGTGCCCTGTGCTTTGCACACCTCTTGTGCAACACACACCCCTCGTGTGTTGCACGACCCCCCCCCACCTCGTGCAACACCCCCCGGGGCTCACACGGGGACGTGGGGTCTGGGGGTGTTTGGGGGGGGGTCACACTCGGACACTGTGTCCATGCAGAGGGGGGTTTGGGGGGAGGGGGTGAGTGGGAAAGGCAGAGCCCCCTCCCCACGGTGTGAGGAGGGGGGGGGATGAGGATGATGAGGATGAAGATGAAGGTGGGGGGGATGAAGGGGGGGAGTCACTGCACCACTGCACCTACCCACTTGTCCAAGTCGACCCCCTTTGTGTGTGTGGGGGGGGGGGTGGGGGGGAGAGAGAAGAAATTGGGGGTTAAAGGGGGGGGGTTGAAACCCTTCTGGAGACCCCCCCCATATTTTGGGGGGACCCTCCCACCCCCCCCCTTTTGCCCCCCAAAGCCAAGGGCTCACCTCAGCCCCCGTCTCGGAGCTGTTGGCCAACATCTCCTGCAGCGCCCGCACCGACAGCGACTGCTCCAGCACGAAGCAGCACACGGCCAGGTCGGGGGGCACATTCTGGGGAGGGGGGCACCCCAAAAAACAAGGGCAGGGGGTCAGGGCGATGTGGGGACACCCCCCTGACTGAGTCCAGCCTCCCCCAAGTCTTCCCATCCCCTCTTGTGATCCCCATCCCTCCCAATCAGGGGACATTGGGGGGGGGTCCTTTGGGGACCCCCTGACTGAGCCCAGCCCCCCTAATTCTCCCCACCCCCCCATCAGGAGATATTTAGGGGTGGGTGTCTCTCAGGGGATATTTGGGGAGGGGGTTTTGGGGTGGGGGGGTGTCCCCATGGACCCTCCCAGATGACACTGGGGGGTCCCTTTGGGTGGGGGGGGTCTCCTCCATTCCCCCACACACCCCCCCATGCACCCCCCTCCATTCCCTCCTCATCCCTTTATCTCCCTCCCAACTGCCCTGGGGTGCCCCCCCATGTACCCCCCAGCCCCGGGACCCCTCCTCATGCAGCCCTCAGCCCTGAGACCCCACCCCACGTCCCCCCCCAGCCCCAGGACCCCTCCTCACACCCCCCCCAGCCCCAGGACCCCTCCTCACACCCCCCCCAGCCCCAGGACCCCTCCCCACAGCCCCCCTCAGCCTCGGGACCCCTCCCCACGCCCCCCCCAGCCCCGGGACCCCTCCCCACAGCCCCACCTGTGCGTTGGAGGTGGGCTCGAGGAAGCAGAGGCGGTTGCCGAAGCCTTCAGCCGCCAGGCACAGCTTGAGCTGCTCCTTCAGGTGGGTGCAGGTGCACTGCAGGACCACCTCGTCCTCCTGGCGAGGGGCAGGGGGGGTCAGTAGCCCAAAGGACCCCCGTGGTAGCCCCACGCCCCCCCTTCCCCCCACGGTGACCCACAGCGGCCCCTGGCACTGCCGTGGCAGCCGGGTGCTGCTGCACCAAGGGGCCACCTCATCTGTCTTCGGTGAGGGCCGCAGGGGGTGGGTGGTTGGTAGCCCAAAGCACCCCCACGGTAGCCCATAGCGACCTACAGTGGCCTCTGGTGGCCCACAGCACCTCTACAGTAGCCCACGGTGACCTACAGTGACCTCTGGTAGCCCAGGGGACCCCTGTGGTAGCCCACAGTGCCCCCAGCCCCCAGCACCCCCATGGTAGCCCCCAGCACCCCCTGAGCACCCACATCCCATGTGTGGGGGGGTCACGACCTCTGCCCCCCCCAACCCCCCAATGCCCCCTGTAGCCCCCCATTGGGTGCCCCTCCCCCCCCTCCGTGGGCCCTGGGTGGGGGTTGGGGTGGGGGTTGGGGGGGGGGTTGGGGGGGTCACCCACAGCCTCCCCTCCCCCCCCCACCTGCTCCCATCACTCCCCACACCCCCCCGTGGGGGGAGGGGCAGATTCCACCCACAGGCCACAAATGCCACGGGGGGGGGGGGGGGGGGGGGGGGGGCAAATCTCCCCCCTCCCCCCCCCATCTAGGACCCACCCCCGTGGGGGAGGGGCCGGTTATTAATATCCCCCCCCAGGACGAGTTTTGAGGCCAAACTGGGAAGAACTGGGACAAACAGAGTAAACTGGGACACCCTCCCCCCTCCCCCCACCCAAAGTGGCCCCAGGCGACCCGCCCCTCCCCCCCTGGGGGGGATTTGGTTTCGCCCCCAGCAGCTGCTGCCTCCCCCCTCCCCCCCCCCGTGTTGCTTTTTTGGGCGCCCCCCGGGACAGGTGGGGGGGGGAGGGGCAGTTCCCAACCCCCCCATCCCCCCCCAGTCCCTCCCAGTATCCCCAAACCCCCTCCCAGTATCTCCCAGTACCCCCCCGCTCACGCCCCCAGTACCCCGAGTAGCCCCCTCCCCAGTTTGAGACCCCCAGTGTGCCACCAGTATCTCCCAGTGCCCTTCCAGTGCCCTCCCAGTTATCCCAGTGCCCCCCCAGTATCTCCCACTGTCCTTCTAGTGCCTCTCCCAGTTATCCCAGTGACTCCCCAGTCCCCCCAGTGCCTCCCCAGTATATCCCACTGCCTTTCCAGTGCCCCCCAGTAACTCCCAGTGCCCTCCCAGTAACTCCTGATGCCCTCCCAATGCCCCCCTAGTCCCTCCCAGTATCTCCCAGTCCCTTCCAGAGCTCCCCAGTGCCCTCCCAGTGCCCCCCAGTGCCCTCCCAATGCCCCCCCAGTCCCTCCCAGTATCTCCCAGTGCCCTCCCAGTCCCTTCCAGAGCTCCCCAGTGCCTCCCAGTGCCCCCCAGTGCCTCCCAGTGCCTCCCAGTGCCCTCCCAGTGCCCTCTCAGTGCCCCCCCAGTCCCTCCCAGTAACTCCCAGTGCCCTCCCAGTAACTCCCAGTGCCCTCCCAGTAACTCCTGATGCCCTCCCAATGCCCCCCTATTCCCTCCCAGTATCTCCTAGTCCCTTCCAGAGCTCCCCAGTATCTCCCAGTGCCCCCCAGTGCCTCCCAGTGCCCTCCCAGTATCTCCCGGTGCCCTCCCAGTCCCTTCCAGAGCTCCCCAGTGCCTCCCAGTGCCCCCCAGTGCCCGCCACTCACCGTCCGCAGGAACTGGACCTCATCCTCCCCGTCGCCCTCAGCCATGGCGGGGGGGGTTCCCGGTGGCCACCCGCGGGCTGTTACTGGTCACCCGGCTCTGGCTGGGGGGGGGGTCTGGTGGTCACTGGCGAGTCGCCCCCTCCCGCCCCGCCGCCTCCCGCAGCCCTGCCCGGGGGTCCCGGTCCCGTGGGGGGTCCCGCGGGGTCCCGGTGGCGCCGCTGCCCGTCCCGTCCCGTCCCGCACGGAGCGGCGGCTGGAGCGGGGAAACTGAGGCACCGACCCCCCGCCCCGTCCCGCCCCGCGGGTGGCTCCAGCCCGGCAGCACGGGGGGGCGAAGGGGAGGGTCCCGGACCGGGACGGGGCCGGGGCCGGGGTCGGCTCCATCCCGTGTCCCCGCGGCACCGCCATCGCTCCCCACAGCCCCGAGATCCCCCCACAGCCCCGAGACCCCTGAGACCCCCCCTCAGCCCAAATCCCCACAGCCCCGAGACCCCCCCGAGCCCTGAGACCCCCCCTCAGTCCTGAGACCCCCCCTCAGCCCAAATCCCCTCAGCCCCGAGACCCCTCCTCAGCCCTGAGACCCCCCTCAGCCCCAAATCCCCTCAGCCCCGAGACCCCCCCTCAGCCCCGAGACCCCCCAGCCCTGAGACCCCTCAGCCGAGACCCTTCCTCAGCTCCGTGACCCCCCCTCAGCCCTGAGACCCCCCCTCAGCCCAAATCCCCTCAGCCCTGAGACCCCCCAGCCCCAAAATGCCCTCAGCCCAAATCCCCTCAGCCCTGAGACCCCTGAGACCCCCCCTCAGCCCCGAGACCCCTCAGCCGAGACCCTTCCTCATCTCCGTGACCCCCCCTCAGCCGCCCCCCCACACGTTAACAGCCCCTCAGGGTGGGATTTTTCCCGCCTTCGCGCTCGGCAGCCAATCAGAACGCGCGGTCCAAGCGCTCCTCCAATCAGCGACGAGTGGGCGGGGCCTCACCCCACAGTCACCACAGAGACCCACGGCCACCTCCCACAGTGCCACGGCCACCTCCCACAGCCCCATGGCCACCCCCCACAGCCCCACGGCCACCTCCCACAGCCCCATGGCCACCCCCCACAGCCCCACGGCCACCTCCGCAGCGCTGGCAGAAGCCACAGGCTTTATTGAACCCGCCACAGCCCCTCCCCACAGGGGGCACCGAGCCCCAGAGCCCCCGGCACCGACACAGGGCCGAGCCCCGAAGAGCAGGAACAGACGGAAACAGGGGAAAGAGGAGGAAAAGGCCAGAAAAAGGGGCAAATGTGGGGGGGAAGGGGGTGTGTGTGTGTCTGTGGCCCCTCAGATGTCCGTGGTGGGGTCCCACAGACCCCCCCGGCCCCCCTTCCCCTCGGGGAAGAGAAGGGCGGGAAAAAAAGGGCGGGAAAAAAGGGCGGGGAAAAAAGGGCGGGGAAAAAAGGGCGGGGAAAGCAGAAAATGGAGGAAAAAAGAGGAAAAGGGAGAAAAAGAAGGAAAAAGGGAGATGTGTGCGTCTGTGGCCCCTCAGATGACCATGCTGGGTGCCCACCACCCCCTGTGACCCCGTTTTCCCCTCAGAGAAGAAAAGGCGGGAAAAAAAAAGGGCGGGAAGAGCGAAAAATGGACAAAAAAAGAGGAAAAAGGGGAAAAAAAGGGAAAATGGAGGAAGAAAGGATGATGTGTGTGTCTGTGGCCCCTCAGATGACCACAGTGTGTGCCCACCACCCCCCGTGTCCCCCTTTTCCCCTCAGAGAAGAAAAGGCGGGAAAAAAAGGGCGGGAAGAGCGAAAAATGGAGAAAAAAGGAGGAAAAGGGGGAAAATGGAGGAAGGAAGGAAGATGAGTGTGTCTGGGGCCCCTCAGACGATCATCTCGAGGTGCCGCGCGTACTCGATGACCTGCGCCGCCAGCTCCGGCGCCGGGATCGGAGCCTCCTCGGGCCGCTGCTGCCGCCGGCTGAAGCCGTAGCAGTTGTTGGGACCCAGCACCCAGCCCCTCTGCGAGAGAAACGGGCGTGAGGAGGCGCCCCGAGGGGCGGGGGGCGCGGGGCCGGGGCGGGGGGCCGGGGCTCCGCACCTTCTTGGCGTAGTCGGCCATTTTCTTGGGCGAGGGGAAGAAGAGGACGCGAGTGGCCTCGGGGAACAGGATCTGCTCGTAGGCCTTCTCCAGGCAGCCGGCGATCTCGTCCCTGCGGAGGCCCAAAGGTCAGCGGGCACCGGGGAGGGGTCCTCCGGGTCGTGGGGGGACATGGAAGGGGAACGGGGGACGTTGGGAGGGAGGTTGGGGAGGTCCTGAGGGATACTGAGGGGGTGAGGGAGGGGCTCAAAGACACTGGGAGGGTCTTGGGGGTTGTCTGAGGGGAATTGGGGGGGTCCTGGGGGGTCTCAGGGCCATTGAGGGGCTGGGGGAGATGGGCAGAAGTGATGTGAAGCAGAGGCGCTGATGGAAGTTGGGGGTCTGAGGGACATCGGGGGGTTCTGGGGGTCTGAGGGACGTTGGGGGGGCTCTGAGGGGAACTGGGGGGCTCTGAGGGGAACTGGGGGGCTCTGAGGGGAGTTGGGGGAGTCCTGTGGGAGTCTGAGGGCCACTGAGGGGCTGGGGGAGATGGGCAGAAGTGATGTGAAGCAGAGGTGCTGATGGAAGTTGGGGGCCTGAGGGACGTTGGGGGGGCTCTGAGGGGAACTGGGGGGGCTCCCACCGGATGGTATCGAGCAGGATGTCGATGAAGAAGGTGTAACTCTCGGCTGGGATGTTCCCTTTGGCCAGAAACACCTTGTTGTAGCTGCCTTCCATCAGGTACTGCACAGACACGGCAAGGGAATCACCCCAAAGCCCTCCCAATGACCCCAAATCCCCCCAAAACCCTCCCAATGACCCCAAATCCCCCCCAAAACCCTCCCAATGACCACAAATCCCCCCAAAACCCTTCCCAAACCCTCCCAAGTTACCCCAAATACCTCCAAATTCCCCCCAAACCCTCCCAATTCTCTCCAAACCCTCCCCAATGTCCCCTAATCCCCCCAAGACCCTCCCAAATCCCCCCTAAACTCTCCCAAAATCCTCCCAAATTCCCCCAAAACCCTTCCCAAACCCTCCCAAGTTACCCCAAATCCCTCTGCATTCCCCCCAAACCCTCCAAATCCTCCCCAATGTCACCCAGACCCTCCCAAATCCTCCCCAACCCCCCTAGACCCTCCCAAATCCCCCCCAGACCCTCCCAAACCCTCCACAAAACCCTGCCAACCCCCCCAGCCCCTCCCAACCCCCCCCAGACCCTCCCACATCCTCCCCAAAACCTTCCCAAATCCCCCCCAGACCCCCTCAATCCCCCCCAGCCCCTCCTAACCGCCCCCCAGACCCTCCCAAATGCCCCCCAAAACCCTGCCACTCCCCCAGGCCCACCCAAATCTTCTCCAAAACCCTGCCAACCCCCCCAGCCCCTCCCAAGTGCCCCCAGACCCTCCCAAGTGCCCCCCAGACCCTTCCCAAACCCTCCCAAATAATCCCAAGTCCCTCTCATTTCCCCCCAAACCCTCCCATCCCCCCAGCCCCTCCCAAATCCCCCCCAGACCCTCCCAACCGCCCCCCAGCCCCTCCCAACCGCCCCCCAGCCCCTCCCAAGTGCCCCCCAGACCCTCCCAAGTGCCCCCCAGACCCTTCCCAAACCCTCCCAAATAATCCCAAGTCCCTCTCATTTCCCCCCAAACCCTCCCATCCCCCCAGCCCCTCCCAAATCCCCCCCAGACCCTCCCAACCGCCCCCCAGCCCCTCCCAACCGCCCCCCAGCCCCTCCCAAGTGCCCCCCAGACCCTCCCAAGTGCCCCCCAGACCCTTCCCAAACCCTCCCAAATAATCCCAAGTCCCTCTCATTTCCCCCCAAACCCTCCCACCCCCCCAGCCCCTCCCCAGTGCCCCCCAGCCCCTCCCAAATCCCCCCCAGACCCTCCTAACCCCCCCATCCCCCCCCAGGCGCCCCGGAGCGCGGAGGGCAGGCTGTGACCTGCTCGAGGGACACGGGGTGCTTGATGTAGACGTTGCTCTGGATGTCCTTGGCCGGCAGCCGCTCCAGCTCCGTGTGGAACTCGGCCACGCGGTTCTGGGACAGCAGGAACAGCAGGTTCAGCCCCAGCAGCTGGTGCTTGTAAGCGGATTCGGGCAGCTCCTCCCTGGGGCAGGGGCAGACAAAGGGCTGTGGGACCCCTCCCCTCGGGGCGAGGCTGGGGAGGGGGCTGGGGCAGCCCCCCGGCGCTCACTTGTAGTCGAAGTAGTAGCACTTGAGCTGGGCCATGTAGCGCTCGAAGGACGGGATGTCCTTCTTCAGGATGCTCCACTGAGCCCCGATCTCCAGGATGTCCCCTGCCAGGGCACACAGGCAGGATTTGGGGGGGTTGGGAGAGATTTGGGGAGGGTTTGGGGGGACTTGGGGAAGTTTTGAGGGGATTTGGGGAGGGTTTGGGGGGATTTGGAGAGGGTTTGGGGGGATTTGGGGAGGGTTTGGGGGGATTTGGGAGAGATTTGGGGAGGTTTGGGAGAGATTTGGGGGATTTGGGGGGCTTGGGAGAGATTTGGGAAGGGTTTGGGGGGATTTGGAGGGATTTGGAGGGGTTGGAGGGGTTTGGGGCGATCTGGTGGGGTTTGGGGAAGGTTTTGGGGGGATTTGGAGAGTTTGACGAGGGTTTGGGGGGACTTGGGGAAGTTTTGGGATGATTTGGGAGGGTTTGGGGGGGATTTGGGGTGATTTAAGGTGACTTAACAGGGGGTGAGGTGATTCTGGGGGGGTTTGGGGTGATTTGGGGGGGTTTCAGGGGGTTTTGGGGTGACTCACGGGCCAGGATGAGCTGTGCCTTGGTGAGTTTGGTGCCCGTGGTGGGTAAGAAGTTGAGGTCGAGCAGAGCGATCTGGGGGGTGTTTTGGGGGTGTTTTGGGGGTGTTTCGGGGGGTGTTTTGGGGGTGTTTCGGGGGTGTTTTGGGGAGGGGGCTGCAGGGTCACCGCAGAGCTCTGGGACCGCCCCTCCCCCACCCGCCCTGACTCATTAAGGTCTCGGGGTTTAATTACAGGGAATTAAAGCTTCCGGGAGGGTGATGGAGCTGCGGCAAAGCTCCTGCCCCCACCCCAGTGACTGGGGGTGCTGCGTCCCATCCCCACCCCCAGAGACCCCCCTCACCCCCCTCCTCACCCTCAGGGCCCCCTGCCACCCCCCTCAGAGCCCCCTCCTCACCTTCCCACCCCCCTCAGGGCCCCCTCCTCACCCTCGCAGCCCCTTCCTCACCCTCAGAGCCCCCCCTCACCCTCAGAGCCCCCTCCTCACCTTCCCAGCCCCCTCCTCACCCTCACGGCCGCCTCGCAGCCCCCTGCTGACCCCCTCAGCGCCCTCCGCCCTCCCCGCCGCGCCCCGCCGCGCACCTTGAGGCGTCCCAGCGCCTCGCCGCACTTGCTGAGGTTGGGGCTCTTGCGGCTCCACTCGCCCTTGAGCTGCTCGTACATCCCGGCCGCCGCCTTCAGCCCCGCGCCGCCGTCCGCCCCGTTCACCACCAGCGCCGCCGCCGCCATGGCCGCCGCCGCCTCCGCACGACACCCGCGCCGCGCTTTGCGGCAGCCACCGGGCCGCGTCGCCATGGCGACCGCGATGAGACTCCAGCCCATTGCCGCGCTTTACGGCAGCCGCCGGGCCGCGTCGCCATGGCGACCGCCGTCAGCCTCCCGCCCATTGCCGCGCTTTACGGCAGAGCCCCGCGTCGCCACGGCGACCGCGTCACGACAGCGATGTGCAGCCTCACGGCCGCGCCTTACGGCAGGGCCCCGCGTCGCCATGGCAACCAGGCGCGGCCATGGGGGTCCCCCACGACCCCCGTCGCGACCCCCCGCGGCACAAACAGCCCCGAGACCACCCCGGGCCGGCATCGGTTCACGTGTTTATTATCTCTGGGGGGGGGGAGGTCCCACGGCCCCCCCGAGCCTCCCCACGCGCGGCCCCTCCCCCCGCCCCCCTCCCCGGTACGAAATTGGGGTTAAAAACAGCCCCCCCCGCCCCTCCCCCACCCCGGGGCTGCGACTAAAAACCGCGGGAGGAAAAGGCCCCACGGACGGGGGAGGGGCCGGGGGTCCCTGAGGTGGGGGGAGGGGAGGAGACGAGTCCCTGGGGTGCGGGGGGGGGGGGAGGGGAGGGACCCCCGAGGGACAAGGGGGGGTGTGGGGGAAGCAGGGGCGGCCCACGGGGTCCCACCAGCCAGTAGCCACCCCCCTGCCCCCAGTGGCCACCCCAGAGGCCGCCCTGGTCGCTTCAGAAGCCCTGGGTGTGACAACAGGCCTCAAGGTGCCGCCAGCTGCCGCCCCCATTATCCACCCCCAGACACTGTCTTGGGCCACGGGGTCCCACCAGCCAGTGGCCACCCCCCTGCCCCCAGTAGCCACCCCAGTAGCCACCCCAGTAGCCACCCAGCTGCTTCAGAAGCCCTGGGTGTGACAACAGGCCTCAAGGTGCCGCCAGCCAGTTGCCGCCCTGCCGCCATCTTGACCCACGAGGCGCCGCCTCCATCGCCGCCCCATCTCGGCCCACGGGGTCCCGGGATCCAGTAGCCACCCCCCTGTCCCCAGTAGCCACCCCAGAGGCCGCCCTGGTCGCTTCAGAAGCCCTGGGTGTGACAACAGGCCTCAAGGTGCCGCCAGCCAGTTGCCGCCCTGCCGCCATCTTGGCCCACGAGGCGCCGCCTCCATTGCTGCCCCATCTCAGCCCATGGGGTCCCAGGATCCAGTGGCCACCCCTTTCCCCCAGTAGCCACCCCCCTGCCCCCAGTAGCCACCCCAGTAGCCACCCCAGCTGCTTCAGAAGCCCTGGGTGTGACAACAGGCCTCAAGGTGCCACCAGCCAGTTGCCGCCCTGCCGCCATCTTGGCCCACGAGGCGCCGCCTCCATCGCCGCCCCATCTCAGCCCACGGGGTCCCGGGATCCAGCAGCCCCCCAGCATCCCCCCAGCATCCCCCCACAGCCCCCGCAGCCCCCCGCAGCCCCCCGCAGCCCCCGCAGCCCCCGCAGCCCCCGCAGCCCCCGGCGCCTCAGAAGCCCCGGATGTGGCAGTAGGCCTCGAGGCTGGCGAAGAGGATGTAGAGCAGCCAGAGGCCGAGGAAGAGCGCGGCCGTGAGCAGCTTGGCCCCGCGCGGGCCGCCCAGCTCGCCGCCGATGTGGGGCCGGCGCCGGTAGAGCAGGACGCTGATGCACACGAAGGCGAAGATGGTGAAGAGCGTGACGGAGAAGGCCAACGTGCCCGTGTGCACCTCGAAGTCCCGGCCCTGCGCCGCCCAGTAGATGGCGGCCACGGACCAGGCCACCCCCAGCCCCAGGAAGACGTTGACGGCGTTGGAACCCGTCACGTTGCCGATGGAGGCGTCGGCGCAGTGATCCTGCAGAGCCGCCACCTTGCTGGCGAACGTGTCTGCGGGGACACGGCCACACGGGGACGGGGTGAGCGTGGGGACAGGGGACGGGAGGTGGGGACGTGGGACGGGAGATTGGGGGACAGGGGACGGGAGGTGAGGGCAGGAACGTGGGGTGGGGACGTGGGGACACGAGGTGGGACAGGGGACAGGAGATTGGGGACAGGGGACGGGAGGTGGGGACGTGGGGACACGAGATGGGGACGTGGGACGGGAGATTGGGGACAGGGGACGGGAGGTGAGGGCAGGAACGTGGGGTGGGGACGTGGGGACACAAGGTGGGACAGGGGACAGGAGATTGGGGACAGGGGACATGAGGTGGGGACGTGGGGACACGGGGACATGGGACGGGAGATTGGGGACAGGGGACGGGAGATAAGGGCAGGAACGTGAGGTGGGGACGTGGGGACATGAGATTGGGGACAGGGGACGGGAGGTAAGGGCAGGAACGTGGGGTGGGGACGTGGGGACATGAGGTGGGGACGTGGGATGGGAGATTGGGACACGAGGTGGGGACGTGGGGATGAGATTGGGGACAAGGGACAGGAGATGGGGATGTGAGATCAGGAGATAAGGGCAGGAACGTGAGATGACATCCCCACATCCCATCCCCCTCCATCCCCCCACGTCCCCCCCAACATCTCCACATCCTCCTGATGTCCCCCCATCTCCACGTCCCCCCATGTCCCCACATGCCCCCCAACATCTCCACGTGCTCCTCATGCCCCTCATCTCCTCACCCCATCCATGTCCTCCCCAACATCTCCATGTGCTCCTGATGTCCCCCCATCCCCACGTCCCCCCCACGTCCCCCCCCATGTCTCCCCCAACATCTCCACGTGCTCCTCATGCCCCTCATCCCCTCACCCCATCCATGTCCCCCCCAACATCTCCACGTGCTCCTGATGTCCCTCCATCCCTCCATCCCCCCCCATCCCCCCAGCATCCCCCGGCCCTCCGCCGTGCTGCCCTGACCGGGGATGGAGGTGCCCAGGGCCACGAAGACGACGGCGTTGACCGAGTCCTTGAGGCCGACGGTGCAGCCGAAGTGCGCGGCCAGGTCGCCGATGAGCGCGGTGAGCAGCCCGATGAGCAGGATGGACACGCCGAAGGCCGCCCAGCCGTTGCAGTAGGCGGTCGGGGGCACGCAGGCGAACAGAACCTTCCAGAACACCGTCAGGAAATGCATCACGTAGTCGAAGCACGAGGGCAGGCGCTCCTCGCGGCCTTCCTCCTCCTCCTCCTCCTCGCCTGCCGCAGGGACGGCGCCGGTCACGGGGCTGGGGGGGCGACGCGGCCCCTGCCCCACGGCCACGGCAAGGTGGCGGGTTGGGTGGTCCCTGGGGTGGCCTCAGGGTGGTGGCCACCAAGCTGGTGGCCCCATGGGTGAGGGTCTTGGTGGCCCCATGGTGATGGACCTCAGGGTGATGGTCTTGGTGGCCCCATGGGTGAGGGTCTTGGTGGCCCCATGGTGATGGACCTCAGGGTGGTGACCCCATGGTGATGGTCTTGGTAGCCCCCATGGTGATGGACCTCAGGGTGGTGGCCACCAAGGTAGTGGTCTTGGTGGCCTCCATGGTGATGGTCTTAGTGGCCTCCATGGGTGATGGTCTTGGTGGCCCCATGGTGATGGACCTCAGGGTGGTGACCACCATGGTGATGGTCTTGGTGGCCCCATGGGTGATGGTCTTGGTGGTCCCCATGGTGGTGGACCTCAGGATGGTGGTCCCCATGTTGATGGCCCCCACAGGTGGTGGCTTTGGTGGTCTCAGCGTGGTGGCCCCGCAGTGATGGGCCCCAGGATGGTGACCCCCAGGGCGATGATCTAAAGCTGATGGCCACCAGGATGGTGACCCCACAGTGCCATCCCCACCACCCCTCCCCACAGCCGGGGGTCCCTGGGGGTCCCTGGCCCACCTGCACTGACGGTGATGGCCTCCAGGAACTGCTCCCGCCACGAGTGGGTCCCGATCACCATCGCCAGGTTGGTTTTCTTGATCAGCTTGTCCACCGTGTTCTGTGGGGGGGACAGGGGGCAGATGGCCACGTCCCCCCTCGTGTGTGTGTGTCCCCACCCGTGTCCCCCCCAGTGTCCCCCCACCCCGGGGTCACCTTGAAGTCGTAGGACTCCTCGATGATGACCTCCAGCCTGCAGTTCTCCCCCAGCACGGGTTTGCCCATCTCGGCGATGCGCTGCGCCTCCTCCTCCTCTGCAGACAGCTTCCGCTCCCCCTCCCCTGGGGACAGGAGCAGCAGCACGAGGAGGAGGAGGAGAGAGGCAGGAGGAGAGGAGGGAGGAAGAAGGGGAAGGGGAAGGGGAAGGGGAAGAGGAAGAGGAAGAGGAAGAGGAAGAAGAAAGAGGAGAAGAAGAAGAAAAAGAGGAAGAAAAAGGAGGAAGAAGAAGAGGAAGGAGAATAAAAAGAGGAAGAAGGAGAAGAAGAAGAAGAAAAGGAAGAGAGAGAAGAAGGACAAAAGGAGAAAAAGGAGGATGAGGAGGAAAGAGGAGGAGCAGGAAGAAAGGAGGAGCAGGAGCAGCAGGAGCAGACCCTACCTTGGGTGAGCAGAAGAGCTGTGGAGAGGGAGGAAGGAGGTGTGAGAGGACACCAGGACGTGGCCACAGTCACCCCCAAATCCTGCCCCCCAGCCCAGCCCCCGGCCGGGCCGTACCCGAGATGCCCCGTTTGAGCCACCGCGGCGGCCCCAGCTCGATGAAGAAATTGTCCTTCTTCTCGTACTCCTCGTCGTCCACGATCTTCACCTGCAGCGTCTTGCTGGGGACGGGGCGAGGGGCACACGGCGTCACCACCACCGTGGGGTCGTCATCACCATCACCATCACCATCACCATCATCACCATCACCATCACGATCGTCACCACCATCCCCATTCATCTCTCCATCCATCCTTCCATCTCTCCAACCATCTCCCCAGCCATCTCTTCATCCAGGCGTCCATCCAATCACCTCCCATCCAACCATCTCTTCATCCCTCGAACCATCCCTCCAGCCACCCCTCCACCCATCCAACCATCCAATCACCCATCTTTCCATCCAGGTGTCCATCCATCCAACCATCCCTCCATCTCTCCGTCCATCCAACAACCTCTCCATCCATCTCTCCATTCATCCATCCCTTCATTCAACCATCTCCCCATCCATCCACCCATCCAACCAACCATCCATCCATCTCCTCATCCATCCAACCAACCATCCATCCCTCCACCTCTCCCTCCATCCAGCCATCTCTCCAACCATCCCTCCACTTCTCCAATATCCATCCAACAACCTCTCCATCCATCTCTCCGTTCATCCATCCCTTCATTCAACCATCTCCCCACCCATCCACTCATCCAACCAACCAACCATCCAACCAACCACCCATCCACCCATCCAACCAACCACCCATCCATCCATCCATCCATCCATCCAACCATCCAACCAACCACCCATCCACCCATCCAACCATCCAACCAACCACCCATCCATCCATCCACTCATCCACCCAACCAACCGTCCAACCAACCACCCATCCATCCATCCATCCAACCAACCAACCATCCATCCAACCACCTCTCCATCTCTTCATCCATCTCTCCAATCATGCCTCCATCCACCCAACCATCCACTCACCCATCTCTCCACCCACCCACCCACCCAAGCACCTCCCCACCCCCGTCCCCCCGCTCTGCCGTCCCCTCCTCACGCCGTCTCGTCGTTCCTGAACTCCAGCTCCCCGCAGGCGTCCTCGTAGTGGACTCCCCGCCCCTGGCCGTGCCCTCCACCGTCCGGTACGGCAGCATCACGGTGCCCCCTGGCCCCGGAGCTCCTCACCACCTTCACCTCCACCGTGCCCTGGCACTCGCTGACGTGCAGCAGCCGGTCCTGGAAGGTGAAGATGCCGGCGTGGTCGTCGTCCAGGATGGTGACGGTGGCCACCAGCGGCGCCACCAGCTTCCCCTTGGGGTGCTCGGCCGAGTCGCTCTCGAACATGCCCTCGGCGTCGCCCACGCGCAGGTTGAGCAGCCGCACGAAGAAGTGCTCGTCCTCCTCGAAGATGTCGTCGTCGATGATGCCGATCTTCAGCTCCTTCTGCGTCTCGCCGGGCTTGAAGATCAGCGTCCCCTCGCTGTACTCGTAGTCGGAGCCGGCCTTGGCCGAGCCGTCCTCGGTCTTGTAGTCCACGTAGAAGGTGTGGTTGGGCTCCAGCCCCTGCTGGCACGTCACCGACAGCGTCACCGAGCCGCAGTTCTCCAGGCAGTGGTACAGGCACGGCTCGAAGAAGATCTTGCTGCACGTGTCCTCCTCGGCCTCCGAGGAGCCGTCCAGCAGCGCCGAGGAGCGCTTGGAGAACTCGGCCACGTGCTTCTTGAGGATGTTGCCGGCGCCCGTCATCATCCTGGTGGCCTGGATGCGGTAGAAGGCGCGGCTCTTCTGCTGGTGCAGCAGCGCGTAGTAGTTGGCCATCTCCACCAGCTGCTCCAGCTCCTTCTCGGGGTGCTTCTGCTTCAGGTCCTTCAGGATCTGGATCACCTCGCGCCGGCTCTCGTCCAGCTCCTTGTCCTCGGCCGGGAGGGCGCCGGCGGCGGCGTCGGGGGGCGGGAAGCCGCCGTCCATCTCGATGTCCTTGGGCAGCTCGGCCTCGGTGCCGATGATGATGCCGCTGCGGGGGTCGGCGCGGTAGCGCTTGTACACGTACTTGTAGAACAGCAGCCGCTTGTCGGCCGCCCAGGCGAACACCACGCACACCGGGAAGAAGACGAGCCGTGAGCAGCGCCTCCCAGACCTTCACCTCGGCCAGGATGAGGTAGAGCCACACGTAGGCGAAGATGCTCCAGGAGGCCGTGACGAAGAAGACGCGCAGGTTGCTTGATGCGGCGGCTCTCGCCCGCCGGGATGACGTACACGCACACCGCGATCACCACGAACATGTTGAAGGCCGCCGAGCCCACGATGGTGCCGGGGCCCAGCTCCCCGGCCTGGAAGTTGTGGCCGCACACCTCGATGACCGAGAGGCAGGATCTCGGGGGCCGAGGAGCCCAGGGCCATGAGCGTCAGGTTGGACACCGTCTCGTTCCAGATGCGCACCGTGCCCACGCTGGTCTCGCCGTTGGCCTTGGTGATGGTGATCTCCTTCTCCTTGGAGGTGATGACCTCGATGGACGCCATGAAGCGGTCGGCGATGATGGACACGCCCAGGAACATGTACATCATGGCCACGAAGTAAACCACGGCGCGGGCCGCCTTGTCGCCCAGGGACGGGTCGTCGGGCTGCCAAACCGGCAGCAGCACGCCGGGCTGGCAGCGGTTGGAGCCCTGGCACGTGCCGTTGGCGGCCTCGGCGCTGCTGCTGCCGGCACAGGGGGGGCTCAGGAGCAGCGCGGCCGCCAGCAGAGCCCGCTGGGGCCGCCGAGAGCGGGGCGCCGGGGGACCCATCGCCGAGGGATTCGCCTCCCACCTGTGGGGCACAGCGGGAACGGGGGTGTGGGGCTGAGACCCACAGACCAGGAACAGGGGATGTGGGGCTGAGACGGGGCTGAGACCCACAGAGGCGGGAACAGGGGGTGTGGGGCTGAGACGGGGCTGAGACCCACAGAGCGGGCACAGAGGGGTGTGGGGCTGAGATGAGGCTGAGACCCACAGAGTGGGAATGGGGGGTGTGGGGCTGAGACCCACAGAATGGGCACAGGGGGCTGTGGGGCTCAGACACACAGATGGGGAACTGGGGTGGGGTTATGGGGCTGAGACCCACAGAGCAGGCACGGGGGGGTTATGAGGCTGAGATGGGGCTGAGGACCCACAGAAGTGGAGCTGGGATGTGGTTATGGGGCTGAGACCCACAGATATGGGGCTGACATGTGGTTATGGGGCTGAGCCTCCCAGAGGTGGGTCTGGAATGTGGTTGTGGATCAGTGCCCTGATGTGGTTATGGGGCTGGAATGGAGCTGAGACCCACAGATATGGGGCTGAGTTGTAGTTATGGGGCTGGGATGTGTCTGGGATGTGTTTCTGGGTCAGTGCCCCTGATGTGGTTATGGGGCTGGGATGGGGTTGTGGGGCTGAGACCCACAGCTGTGGGGCTGGATGGGGTTGTGGTTCTGAGATGTGGTTGTGGGGCAGGGATGTGGCTGCTGTCGGGCAGGGCTGGCTCTGTGGGGCAGGGCTGTGGGGCAGGGCTGTGGGGCTGGCTCAGTGGGGCCGCGGCTGAAGCTGGTGGTGGGGAGCTGGCTGGTGGGGGGGCGCTGGCTGGGTGGGGGGGGGGCTGGAGCTGGTGGTGGGGGGCTGGAGCCGGTGGGGGGCTGGAGCCGGTGGGGGGGCGCTGGCTGGTGGGGGGGGGGCTGGAGCCGGTGGGGGGGGGCTGGAGCCAGTGGGGGGGGGGGCCCTGGCTGGTGGGGGGGGGGCGGGCGCGTGGGCGAGCGGCGGCTCCTCCCGGGCAACCGCGTCGTTGCCTGGGGCAACCGCGCGCCAGCCGCTATAAAAAGCGCCGGGGGGGGGCGGGGGGAGACCCCCCAAACCCCTCCCCCCACCCCCCCCCGCACACCCCTAAACCCCTCCCCCACCCCCCCCACACTCGGTCGCCCCCCTCGTCGCTTTCGCTCGCCCCGCGGGGGCCGGCGGTGGCCGCGCGGATGAGCGGGGAGGGGGCACAGACGCGACCCCCCAAACCCCCCCAACCCCCCCAGCCCCGCCCCTTCATTAACCCAATTAGTGTAATTAACCCAACAAACCCCCCCGAGACGCAAACGCGCAGGTTTTGGCCCCAAAACAACCCCCGAACGGGCACCGGGGGGGCGCGGGTGGGGTCGGGGGTTCCATCCCATAATTTGCAGCTTTAGGGGGGAAACGGGTGAAATTTGGGGTGAAAAAGGGGGTTTGGAAGGTAAAAATCCCCGAAAATAAAGGAGATGCAGGGAAAGGAGCTGGGGGGGTTCGGGGGGTCTGAGGGAATTGGGGGGATTTGGGGGAAATTTGAGGAGGGTTTTGGGGGAGATTTGATGGAAATTTGGGCAAAATTGGGGGGAAATTTGGGGGGAGATTGAAGGGAAATTTGAAGGAGGTTGGGGGAAATCTGGGAGAAATTTGAGGAGAAATTGGGGAATTTGGGGGGAAAATTGGGGGGATTTGCAGGAAATTTGAGGGAAAATTATTGGAGGTTTGGGGGGAAGTTTGGGGGAAAATTTGAAGGAAGGTGGGGGAAATGTGGGAGAAATTCGAGGAGATAATTGGGGAATTTGGGGGGAAAATCTGAGGGAAATTGGGGGAAAATTGGGGGCGATTTGGGGAAAACTGGAGGGAAATGGGGGGAGATTTGGGGGAAAAATGGGGAGATTTGGGGAAATGTGAGGGGAAATTGGGGGAGATTTGAGGGAAAAAATAGGGGAATGGGAGGGAAATCTGAGGGAGATTTGGGGCAAATCTGAGGGAAATCTGGGGGGAGATTTTAGGGAGAAATCAGGGAAATTTGGGGGAAATCTGAGGGAAATTTTGGGGGAAATCTGAGGGAAATTGGGGCAGTTTGGGGGCGATTTGGGGGCGATTTGGGAGCCAAACCCCTGCCAGCTCCGAGGGACCCCGCGGGGAGGGATTTTGGGGGGATTTGGGGGGGATTTGGGGGGGGCTCAGACCAGGGGGCGAAACTCACCGGGGGGGGGTCGATTTGGGGCAATTTAGGCCGAATTTGGGCCCCCCCAAGCCACCTGTTTCCCTGCGGGGGAGGCAAATCTCATCCCCGCCCCCGCCCCGCGCCCCCCGCCCCAAACCCGCCGTTTTTCGCCCCAGGCCGGTCCGGGGGGTCCCGCGCGCGGGGGGGCTCGGGGGGGTCCCCCGGGGGGGGGGGGGGGGGTTTGGGGTCGCCCCTCGAGCGAATCCTCAGGTGGAGCGACGGGAACCCGGGGTAACGCGGGGGCGAGGGGGGGCGAGAGGGGCCCGGGGGGGCCGTGGCTACCACCCGCCCCCCCCGCTCGCCATACCTGCCCGTGGGCCGCGACCCCCGCCAGGGGCTTCGCGCGAGCCGCCGCCGCCGCTAGTTCTCCATCGCGGGGGGGCGCGGGGCGGGGGGAGGGGGCGGGAGGGGGCGGGGCCAGGGGAGGATGCGAGGGGGGGTGAACCCCCCCCGGGACCCCCAAATCCCCCCCGGGAACCCCAAATCCGCCCCCGGGACCCCCAAATCCGCCCCAAGACCCTCAAATCCCCCCCCGGGACCCCCAAATCCCCCCCGGGACCCCCAAATCCACCCCAGGAGCCTCAAATTCCCCCCCCCGGGACCCCCAAATCACCCCCGGGACCCCCAAATCCCCCCCGGGACCCCCAAATCTGCCCCAGGACCCCTAAAGCCCCTCATGTGATCCTCTAAATCCCCCTCAGGACCCTTAAAGCCCCCCCCAGGACCCCCAAATCCCCCCCAGGACTTCCAAATCCCCTCATGTGACCATCCCAGGACCCCTCAGTCTCCCCAGAGACCCCTAATTCCCCCTCAGGACCCCTAAATAGCCTGCTGTGACCCCCAGGACTCCCCCTCAGACCCCTAAATCCTCTCCTGTGATCCCCAGGACCCCTCAGTCTCCTCCCACCACCCCCCTTCCCCCCAAAACTCCCCCTCAGGACCCCCAGGACCCTTCAATTACCCCCTTTGGACCCCTGAATCCTGCCCTGTGACTCAGAGGACCCTTCAATCACCCCTCAGGACCCATAAAACCCCTCCTGCGACCCCCAGGATCGCCTCAGGACCCCTAAATCTCCTCCTGCCACCCCTTGGACCCCCTAAATCCTCCCTCAGAACCCCTAAATCCCCCTCCCACGACCCCCAAATCCTCCCGCAGGACCCCCCTTCCCCTCCCAAGTGGCCTCCAGTTCACCTGACACACCAAACCGGCTTTGGCCCACCGTTTATTTGGGGTGGGGGGACACACAGAGGACATTGTGGGGCGGGGAGGGGGGGAGGTGCTGTGGGTCTGCCCCACATCTCCCACCCGCCCCCCCTCGGCCCCCCGGCCCTGCCGCCATTTGCCTCATGGCCGCCGTCACTCGGCCGCCGCCGCCACCTTCCGCCGCAGCCGCTCCATCACGCACCGGGCCGTCGCGTCCAGGCCGTGCTGTGGGGCAGGAAGGTGTGGGGTGAAGGGCTCTGTGGGGCAGCCCCACAGCTTCATCCCCTCAGCCCCACGCTTCCCCCTCACGGCTCCATCATGGCCGCCCCGTGAGGCCTTTCCTGCCCAGAACCTCTCCACACAACACCCTGTCACCTCCAGGACAAAATCTGTGGGGTGAAACACTCTGTGGGGTGAGGAATTCTGTGGGGTGAAGGGCTCTGTGGGGCAGCCCCACAGCTTCATCCCCTCAGCCTGTTTCCCCCCATAGCTCCGTCATGGCCGCCCCGTGAGGCCTTTCCTGCCCAGAACCTCTCCTCACAATGCCCTGTCACCTCCAGGACAAAATCCGTGGGGTGAAAGACTCTGTGGGGTGAGGAAATCTGTGGGGTGAAGGGCTCTGTGGGGTGAAGGGCTCTGTGGGGCAGCCCCACAGCTTCATCCCCTCAGCCTGTTTCCCGCCATGGCTCCGTCATGGCCGCCCCGTGAGGCCTTTCCTGCCCAGAACCTCCACGACGAACCGTCGTGTCCAGACCCAAAGTGTGGGGCGCAGGGCTGTGTGGGGCAGCCCCACAGGTCCCACCTGCAGCACGTGGAGCCCCCTGAGGCAGACGACGGCCAGCTCGCGGAGGCCGTCGGCCGTCAGGTCGGTGTAGAGCAGCGCCAGCAGCGGGCTGGGGAAGCGCCGCGTCCAGCACAGGCGGAACCCGCCGGCCGGGCCCGGGACGGACTTGTAGCACAGCAGCTCCTGCGGGCACCAAAACGGTCAGAATCCGCCCCAAAATGGACCTGGGTCTGCCCTGAAATCCACCCCGAGTCTCCTCAAAATGGCGGCTGAGACCTGCCTCAAAATGCTCCTGAAATCCGCCTCAAGGTGCAGCCGGAATCTGCCCCAAAACCCAGCCAAATCAGCCCCAAAATTCACCCGAAACCTCCCCCAAAATCCAGCCAAATCAGCCCCCAAATTCACCCAAAATCTGCCTCAGAATTCACCCAAAATCTCCCCCAAAATCCAGCCAAATCAACCCCCAAATTCATCAGAAAACTGCCTCAAAATTCACCTGAAATCTCCAAAATCCAGTCAAATCAGCCCCAAAATTCACCAGAAAACTGCCTCAAAATTCACCCAAAATCTCCTCAAAAATCCAGCCAAATCAACCCCAAATTCACCATAAAACTGCCTCAAAATTCACCTGAAATCTCCCCCAAAATCTGCCTCAGAATCCACCCAAAATCTCTCCTGTTTTTTCCACAAATTTCATTCAAATTTCCCTCAAATCTCCCCCAAATTTCCCTCATTTTTTCTCTAATCTCCCTCATTTTTTCCCCAATTTTCCCTCAAATCTCCCCCAAATTTCCCTCAGATTTCCCCCAATTTCCCCCAAACCTCCCCATTCTCCCCCATTTTGCCTCAGCTTTTCCCCAAACCTGCCCCGTTCGGTCACCTGCCCGTAGGTGCCGAGCAGAACCTCGGGCCGCCCGTCGAAGTCGATGTCGGTGGCCAGGGCGCACACAACGCTGTCGAAGCGGTCGCTGCCGGGGAGCGCCAGCTGCCGCGCCAGGCCGTTGCTGATGACGTCACTGGTGACGCAACGGCGCCGAAACGGGTGAGGAACGGCAAAACGGGTGAGGAACGGCAAAACGGGTGAGGAACAAACGACAAAACGGGTGAGGAACGGCAAAACGGCACCGAACAAACCAAACGGCGGCGGCGGCCGCGGCCTTACCGGTACACCACGGCGACCTCGATGGCGCTGGCCACCAGCACGTCGTACGCACGGGCTGCGAGGAGGAGGAGGAGGAGGAGGGGGAGGAAGGAGCCGCCCGTCAGGCCGCCATGGCCCGAGCGGCGCCGGCACCGCGGCCTCGGCCTCCGCTTCACCTTCTGCCTCGCCCTCAGCCGCCATCGCGGGGTCCGGGAAGATGAGCACGGAGGAGACGGGGCCGTCGTGCTGGACACTGCAGCTCTGCAGAATGGCTGCGGACGGGGACAACCGGAGGGGTCATCGCTCCGTCCTCAGGCGCTGCCATCTTGAGGTGCCGCCGCCATCTTGTCCCCTCATGATCCCCCTCATAAAACTCATTTTCCCACCTTCCCCCCCAACCAAATTCACCCCAATTCGACCCATTTTTGAGGGGGGGATGGTGGGTTGTCTCTCACCACCACCCTGAGGCATCACCACCACCCTGAGGCCTCGTCGCCACCCTGAGGCCTCGCCGCCATTTTGTCCCCTCACGATCCTGCCTCATAAAACTCATTTTCCCGCCTCTTCCCTCAACCAAATTCCCCCCAGTTGGCCCCATTTTCGGGGGGAGGGGCTGTCCTCACCGCCATCAGCCTGGGCCACCCTGGCCACACGGACGTAGCCGTTCTGGCAGCCGAAGGCCGTGAGGCGCTGGTCGGTGCCCGGCAGGTTGCAGACGTCGAGCCACAGGACGCTGAGGGAGAGGTTTTGGGGGGAAACAGCCGAGATTTGGGACCCCCAGAAGCTTTTTGGCCATCAGACGACTTGGCCAGTGGAGTTTTGGGGTGTCTGAGGGGTCCCAAACCTGCTGGGGAGCTGCTGGAGCTCGGGGAAGAGCTGGGACAGGGGCTGCTCCTCAAACTGGTGGGACGCTGCGTTCTGGGGAGAAACCGGCACAGAGTGGGAAAAGGGGGAAAAGGGGAATAAAGGGGAAAAAGGGGGAATAAAGGGGAATAAAGGGGGATAGAGAGGGAAAAGGGGGAAATAAAGGGGGAAAAAGGGAGGAAAGGGGGAAAAAGGGAGTAAAATGGGGAAAAGGGGGGAAAAGAGAGATAAAGGGGAAAAAAAGGGGGAAAGAGGGGGATAAAGGGGGAAATAAAGAGGGAACAAAGGGGGGGAAAGGGGTGAAAATGGGGAAAGAGGAGAAAAAGCAGAGGAAAATGGGGGAAAAAAAGAGGGAAAATGGGGAATAAAGGTGAAAAAGGGGGAAAAAGGGCAAAAAAGAGGGTAAAATGGGGAAATAAAGGGGAAAAAAGGGGATAAGGGGGGAAAAGGGGGAATAAAGAGGGAACAAAGGGGGAAATGGGGGAATAAAGGGGAAGAAAGGGGGATAAAGGGGTGAAAATGGGGAAAGAGGAGAAAAAGTAGGGGAAAATGGGGGAAAAAAGAGGGAAAATGGGGAAAAGGAGGAAAAGGGAATAAAGGGGAGAAAAGGAGGAAAAAAGGAGAAAAAAAGGAGGAAAAAAGGGATGGAGGAAAAGGAGAGAAAAAGAGATAATAAAGAAGAAAAAAGGGGGAAAAGGAGGAGAAATGGGAAAAAAAGAAGTAAAACGTAGAAAAAGGAGGAAAAAAGGGGAAAAATGGGGGAAAAAGGGGAGTAAAGGGGAAAAATGGGAAAAATGAGGGGGAAAAGGGGAGAAAGGAGGAAAAAGGGGAGAAAATGGAGGAAAGAGGGAGAATAAAGGTGGGAAAATGAGGAAAGGGGAAAAATGGGGGGGAAGGGGGAGAAAAGGAGGAGAAAAGGGGTAAAATGGGGAAAAGGGGGGAATAAGGGGAGGAAAAAGGAGGAAAAGGGGTAGAAAAGGGGGAGAAAAGAGAGAATCAAGGAGGTGAAGTGGGGAAGGAGGAGGAGAGGGGGGGTCCAGGGGGGTGCAGGGGGTGTGAGCCCCCACCTCCCGGTACAGCCGCACGGCCGGGTCGGTGCCAGCTCAGCAGGAACACGGTCTCAGGCCGGGACCCCACGCGGACCCTGCGGGAGGGGGCGTCACACACACCTGGGGGGGCCCAGAGCCCCATGGGGGGGGGTCCCAGAGCTCTGGGGGGGCTCACAGATCCATAGGGGGGTCCCAGAGCTCTGGGGGGGGTCTCACAGCGCCATGGAGGGGTCCCAGAGCTCTGGGGGGGTCTCACAGCCCCATAGGGGGGTCCCAGAGCTCTGGGGGGGGCTCACAGCCCCTGGGGGGGGTCTCAGCACGGGGAGGGGGGTTTGGGGGGCACATACTCAGCGTGGCAGAGCTGGAGGGGGGTGAACTGCAGCTCCAGGTTCAGGCAGCTCTCTGGGGGGAGGGGGCAAAGGGGTGAGACCCCCCCAAAACAGCAGCACAAGGGGTATGGGGGCGGGGGGCAACGCTGGAGGACGTCTCAGAGCTCTATGGGGGGGTCCCAAAACCCATGGGGGGCTCTTAGAGATTGTGGGGGGTCCCAGTGCTCAGTGGGGGGGTCCCACAGTCCCATGTGGGGGTCTCAGTGCCTATGGGGGGGTCTTGGAGCCCTTGGGGGGATCCCAGTGCCAGTGAGGGGGTCTCAGAGCCCATTCTGGGGTGTCCAAGAGCCCATGGGGGGGGTCCTACAGCCCCATGGGGGGGTCTCAGTGCCCGTGGAGGGGTCCCACAGCCCCATGGGGGGGTCTCAGTGCCCATGGGGGGTCCCACAGCCCCATGGGGGGTCTCAGTGCCCATGGGGGGGGTCCCACAGCCCCATGGGGGGGTCTCAGTGCCCATGGGGGGTCCCACAGCCCCATGGGGGGGGTCTCAGTGCCCATGGGGGGGGTCCCACAGCCCCATGGGGGGGGTCTCAGTGCCCATGGGGGGTCCCACAGCCCATGGGGGGGTCTCAGTGCCCATGAGGGGGTCCCACAGCCCATGGGGGGGTCTCAGTGCCCATGAGGGGGTCCCACAGCCCCATGGGGGGGTCTCAGTGCCCGTGGGGGGTCCCACAGCCCGTTTTTGGGGGGTGTCACCCACGTGCCACCGAGTCCAGGTCGTACTCGGAGCCCGGCTCGTAGTCGCAGTAAATGTTGAGGAAGGGGCTGGGCTTGTCCCCGGGGTCCTGCGGGGGGAGGGGACTGGGGCAGCCCCTCCCCCACCCACAGCCAACCCCAGACCCTCCCCCATCCCCCATCCTCCTCCCCCAGCCCCCAAACCCCTCCCCAAGCCCCTTCCTCAGCCCAAACTCCTCCCCAAGCCCCTCCCAAGCCCCTCCCCCACCCCTAACCCAACTCCCAGCATCCTATCCCCCTCCCCAAGCCCCTTCCTCACCCTCCAACCCCCCCCAAATCCCTCCCCAAGACCCTCCCCAGCCCCTCCCCCACCCCAACCCAACTCCCATCCCCCATCCCCCTCCCCAAGCCCCTTCCTCACCCCCAACTCCCCCTCCCCTCCCCCAGCCCCCCCCGGGTACTTTGATGAACGTGACCCCCGACCACGAGCCCTCGCTGCGGCGGCGACTTGGCGAAGGAATCGATGGAAACGATCTCGGCGTCCACTGAGGGGCCCCCAGAGACCCCCAGAGACCCCCAGAGACCCCCAGGTCACTCACTGGGGCTGCTCAGAGCCCCCCCAGGACCCCCCAGAGCCCCCCTCCATGACCTCTGACCCCCCCCAGGACCCCTCCCCATGACCCCTGGTGCCCTGTAACCGCCTCCCCCTGCCCCCCAGGACCCCTCTCCATGACCCCTGACCTCTCCTAACCCCTCCCCACGACCCCTGATCCCCATGACCCCTCCTCACCATCCCCCACAACCCCTCCCCCTGCCCGTGACCCTCCCCATGACGCTTGACCCCTCCTAACCCCTCCCCATGACCCCAATGACCCCTCCCCATGACCCCTGACCCCTTATAACCCCTCCCCATGACTCTCCAAGCCTTGTAACCCCCCTCCCCATGGCCCCACAACCCATCCCCCTGCCCCATGACCCCTCCCAATGACTCCTGACCCCTTATAAACCCTCCCCCTGCCCCCACAACCCCTCCTCCTGCCCTGTAACCCCCTCCCCATGACCCCACGACCCCCTCCCCCTGTCCCCGGTGACCCCTCTCTATGACCCCATGACCCCTCCCCATGACCCTTGACCCCTGTAACCCCCTCCCCATCACCCCACAACCCCTCCTCCTGCCCTGTGACCCCTCCCCATGACCCCACGACCCCTCCCCGTGACCCCTGCCCCCCGTGACCCCTCCCCATGACCCCACAACCCCTCACAACCCCTCCCCATGACCTCTGACCCCTCATAACCCCTCCCCATGCCCCCTCCCCGTGACTCCTGACCCCCGTGACCCCTCCCCATGACCCCACAACCCCTCACAACCCCTCCCCATGACCCCACGACCCCTCCCCCTGCCCCCCGTGACCCCTCCCCGCCGGTACCGGGGATGTATGTGAACTGCATCTCTCTGGCCACGGGCCGCAGCCGCCGCCGCAGCTCCTGGTATCGGAAATGCACGAGCGGCCCCTTGAGAGCCGCGGCCAGGAGCCCCCCGGGCCCGGCCCCGCCGCCCCCCGACAGCGCCGCCAGCCCGTACACGTTGCTCTGAGCCCCGAAGCGGCTGAAGCTGTCCTCGACCAGCGGGCAGCGCCCGGCCATGGCGAGCGGCCGCCGCCGGGGGTCACCGGGGGGGTCACCGGGGGTTACCGGGGGGGTTACCGGGGCCCGGCAGCGCCGCGGGCAGCCCGGGCGGCAGCCGGGGAGGGGGCCTGGAGGGGAGCGGCGCGCTGATGACGTCACCGCAGCGCCGCGGGGGGCGTGGCTGAGGCGGCCGAGGCCGGCGGGTGGGGGCGTGGCCAACGCGAGGGGGCGTGGCCACGGCGGACCCGCGCTGGGGGCGTGGCTTAAACGAAGGGGGGCGTGGTCACCGCGAGATTACTCGCCGGGAGGGGCGTGGCCTCTGTAGGGGGCGTGGTTTAAGGGGAGGGGGGCGTGGCCTGGGCAAGCGCTGAGGCTCCATTGGCACCGCCATGGGGGGGGGGGGGGGGGAAAGGTTTGGGGCAATAAATCCACCCCCGGGGCGGCGATAAAGAGCTGGGGGCAGCTCAGGGGGTAACAGGGACCCCCCAATAAGTCTGGGGAGGGGGCAATAAGGAGCCCCCCAAAGGGGGGTGAAAGGGGAGGGAGTAATGGGGATCCAACCCCTGGGGCAATAAGGACCTTGAAATTAAGGGGGGGGGGGGTACGATGGAGCCCCAGGGGTTTTGGGGAGGGGGGGGTTATGGGGGCAGGACCCCTCCCCCAATTGACCACCCCTTGGTGGGGGGAGTATGTGTGGAGAATCCCCCCAAAGTGGTTTATTGGGTGCAATGGGGGGGGCAGCGACCTTCATCCCCTCCCCTCCCCCCCCTGAAGTCAAGGAGACCCCCCCAATTTAAGGAGCCCCCCCAGTTTACACAGACCTCCCTCAGTTCGGGGGGCGACCCCTTCTCCCCCCCCAGACCCCAAAAGAGTCACCAACAAGAGACCTTTAGGAGCCATAAATATGTAAATTGAGGGGGAGGGGCCAAAGGGGAGGGGGAGGGGCTTCGGCAGCCGGGGGCAGCCCCTCCGCCCCCAAAAAGGGGGGGCGGGGCTAACGCAGATCCTCCTCCTCCTCCCCCTGAATCGTCTTCTTGATGCGCAGCAGCATCGTGGTCAGCCACTGGTCCAGGCGGGAGATGGAGTCGAAGTCCTTGACCTGGGAGGGGGAGGAGGAGGAGGGAGGAGGAGGAGGAGGAGGAGGAGGAGGTGGAGGAGGAGGAAGGGGAAGGGGCTCCCGGCCCGTGGGGTGTGTTTGGGGGGAACTGGGGGGTTTTGGGGCCACTCACGGCGTCGGTGAAGGCGTCGGCGTTCTGCTCCTCGTGAGCGTCCAGGAGCTTCTGGGGGAGGGGCGAGGGGAAGGGGGGGTGAGGGAGGAAGAGGAGGGGGGGGAGGAAGGAGAAGGGGAGAGACCCCCCCCACCCTGAGATGGAGGAGGAGGAGGAGGAGGAGGAGGGGGAGGAGGAGGGAGGAAGGGCACCTTGAGGAGTTTGCACTCGCGGGGAGTCGGAGAAGGCGGGAAAGAGCTGCTCGTAGCGCTGCACCGCCAGCTGGAGGAGGAGGAGGAGGAGGAGGAGGAGGAGGAGGAAGAGGTGGAGAGGCGAAGAGGAAGAGGAGGAGGAAGAAAAAGAAGAGGTGGAGAAGGTGGAGGAAGAAGAGGAGGAAGAGGAAGAGAAAGAAGAGGTGGAGGAAGAAGAGATGGAGAGGAGAAGGAGGTGAGGAAGAGGAGGAGAAAGAAGAAGAGATGGAGAACGGTGGAGGAAGAAGAGGTGGAGAGGAGGAGAGGAAGAGGAGGAGAGGAAGAGGAGGAGAGGAAGAAGAGGTGGAGGAGATGAGGAAGAGGAGGAGAGGAAGATGAAGTGGAGGAGACGAGGAAGAGAGGATGAGGAGAGGAAGAGGAGGGGGAGGAGATGAAGGAAGAAGAGATGGAGAAGAGGAAGAGGAGATGAGGAAGAGGAGAGGACATGAAGATAGAAGAGATGGAGAGGAGGAGGAGGAAGAGTGGAGGAAGAAGAGGAGGAAAAGGAGATGAAGAAGAGAGGAAGAAGAGAAGGAGGAGATGAATGTAGAAGAGAAGGAAGATGATGGAGGGTGATGAAGAGGAGGAGAGGAAGAGGATGTGGGGAAGGAAGAGGAGGAGGAAGATGATGGGGGTGATGAAGAAGGAGATGGGGAGGAGGAAGGAAGATGAAGAGATGGAGCAGAGGAAGAGGAGTCAATGGAGGGATGAAGAGGAGGAGAGGGAGGAAGAAGACAGGGGATGATGATGATGATGGAGGAGAAGGGGATGAAGAAGAGGAGGAGACAAAGATGAGGATCAGCACATCCCAGTAGCCCCACCTCAGTGCCCAGTTCCCTCCCAGTGCCCCCCAGTGTCTCCGGTATCCCCCCAGTGTCCCCCAGTTCCCTCCCAGTGGCCCTCAGAACCCTCCCAGTTCCTTCCCAGTGCCCCCCCACTGCCTCCAAGTTCCTCCCAGTGCCTCCCAGTGCCCCTCAGTGCCCCCCAGTGCCTCCCAGTGCCCACCCAGTGCCTCCCAGTGCCCCCCCAGTGCCTCCCAGTGCCTCCCAGTGCCCCCCAGTGCCCACCCTGGCGTTGAGGGGGTCGATGCAGAAGTGGCACAGCGCTGCCCGGAAGAAGTGGTCCTTGGCCCCGAAGCGCAGCAGCGGGCTGTCGGCAGCCCCCGCGCCCACCTGCGGGAACAGGGGTCAGGGGGGTTGGGGGGCTCGGGGGGGCTCAGGGGGGGATTTGGGGGGCTCAGGGGGGGATTTGGGGGCTCAGGAACCTGCTCGTAGATGTCCAGGGCTCTCTGATACTGCTCCAGCTGCGCCGCGAACGTGGCGACCTTCAGCAGGCACTTACTGGCCGCACTGGGAGAGAACGGGCGGTGGGAGGGGGCACTGGGGGCACTGGGGGCACTGGGGGGCACTGGGGGGCACTGAGGGGCACTGGGGGGGACAGGGCTACTGGGAGAGAGTTACAAGGAGGGGATGAGGCAACTGGGGGATGGGGCTACTGGGAGGGGAATGAGGCTACTGGGAGGGGATGGGGCTAGTGGGAGAGGGGATGGGGCTACTGGGAGGGGGGATGGGGCTACTGGGAGGGGAATGAGGCTACTGGGAGAGGGGATGGGGCTACTGGGAGGGGAATGGGGCTACTGGGAGGGATGGGGCTAGTGAGAGAGGTGATGGGGCTAGTTAGAGAGGGGATGGGGCTACTGGGAGGGGAGATGGGGCTACTGAGAGGGGAGATGGGGCTACTGGGAGAGGGGATGGGGCTACTGGGAGGGGAATGGGGCTACTGGGAGGGGATGGGGCTACTGGGAGGGGAATGGGCTACTGGGAGGGGGGATGTGGCTACTGGGGAATGGGGCTACTGGGAGAGGGGATGGGGTTACTGGGAGGGGAATGGGGCTACTGGGAGGGGAATGGGGCTACTGGGAGGGGGGATGGGGCTACTGGAGGGGAATGGGGCTACTGGGAGGGGGGATGTGGCTACTGGGAGAGGGGATGGGGCTACTGGGAGGGGAATGGGGCTCCCAGTCGCCCCCAGCCCACCTGTTGGACTCCTCCCCCTTGTAGTAATCGGCCGCCTGCTCGTAGTGGCCAATGGCCTGTGGGGGGAGGGGCACGATGGGCACCGCCCCCTCCCCAAATCCCCCCCCCCCCCCCCCACCCCCCCCCCCCCGTGGCCACCATCTGCCGGGGCCGGTGGCCAAACGCGGGGGCAGGATCTGGAGCCTTTTTCCCTCCATCCCCCGCTGAAACCTCCCCAAATTCCCCCCAAATTCCCTCCCAATTCCCTTCCCACCCCCCCGAATTTCTCCCCATTTCCCTCAATTTCCCCCCAAATTTCTCCACAATTCTCCCAAATTCCCTCCCCAAATGTCCCAAATTTCCCCCCCAAATTCCCTCCAATTCGCCCCCAAAACTCTCCCAATTTCTCCCAATTTGCCCCAAACCACCCCCAAATTTCCCTCTGAATTCCCCCCATTCCTCTCAATTTTCTCCCCAATTTGATCCAAACTCCCCCAAATCTCTCCCCAATTCCCTCCCAACCCCCACGATTTCCCCCCAAATTCCCTTCAATTCACCCCCAAATCTCCCCCCAATTTCCCCCCAACTCCCTCCCCAATTTCCCCTCAAATGTCCCCAATTTCCCCCCAAATCCATCCCCCCCTTTCCCACCTTCTCCACGTCCCCCAGGTCGCTCTCGAAGGTCTCGGCGATGGTCACGTGATGCTTCGCTGCGATCGTGAACCGGCCCTGCCGGCCCCAACTCACTGGCCACGGCCCCAACTCACTGGCCACGGCCCCCAACTCACTGGCCACGGCCCCAGCTCACTGGCCCAACCCCCCAGCTCACTGGCCACGGCCCCAGCTCACTGGCCCAACCCCCCCAGCTCACTGGCCCCAACCCCCCAACTCACTGGCCACGGCCCCAGCTCACTGGCCACGGCCCCCAACTCACTGGCCACGGCCCCAGCTCACTGGCCCAACCCCCCAAGTCGCTGGCCACGGGCCCCAACTCACTGGCCACGGCCCCCAACTCAACAGCCCACCCCCCCCAATTCACTAGCCCAGGCCCCAAATCCCCAGCCCAGCCCCTCACCATATCTGTGTAGATTTCGATGGCCCGCAGCAGGCAATTGATGGCCTCTGGGGGAGGGAAAAGGAGAGATTTGGGGGGGGGGGAGGGACTTTTGGGGGCCAAAAGGCCTCAAATTTGGGGGGAGATTCAAAAAGGCTCCAAAAGGGTTATAATTTGGGGTTAAAAACAATGAAAATTCGGGGGGAAATGGAGCCAAAAATGTGAATTTTCACCTGAAACGACCCAAAAGTGACGGGAAACGCCCCAAACTACAAAGAGCTGACAAAAAGGCTCCCAAAGGGTTAAAATTTGGGGTTTTAAAACAGGAAAATTGAGTCAAAAAGGTGAATTTTCACCTGAAACGACCCAAAAGCGATGGAAAATCCCCAAGTGGAAGGAGAGGGGGAAGCAAAGGGGGGGAGGGGCCACAATGAGTCACCTCCCGCCCACGGCCGCGGCATCTGTCACCCCCCAGGAGGCCAAAGCTCTGGCCAAAAAGCAGCCACTTGGTAGCCAAAAGGTGTTGGTGAGTGGCCAAAGGTGAGGTGAAGGTTGTGAGGGGGGTGGGGGAGGGGGGAAAAGGGCTCCTGGCTACCTAAAGTGGCTCCTTGGCTACTAAAACAGGCTGCTGGCTGCTTAAAATGAGTCAGTGGCCACCTAAAACAGGCTGCTGGCCACCAAATTGGCTTCCTAGCCACCTAAAACGGGTCAAGTGGCCACCCAAATGGGTCACTGGCCACCTAAAGTAGGTTAGTGGCTACCTAAAATGAGTCACTGGCCACCCAAAAGGCTCCCTGGCTACCTAAAGTAGCTTCTTGGTCACCAGAACAGGGTCCTGGCTACTCAAAACAGGCTCTTGGCCACCTCAAATGGCTTCTTGGCCACCAAAATGACTTCCTGGCTACTCTAAACAGGCTCTTGGCCACCAAAATGACATCCTGGCCACCTCAAACAGCTTTTTGGCCACCAAAATGACTTCCTGGCTACCTAAAGTAGCTTCTTGATCACCAGAACAGGATCCTGGCTACTCAAAACAGGCTTTTGGCCACCAAAATGACGTCCTGGCCACCTCAAACAGGTCCTTGGCCACCCAGAATCGTCCCCTTTGGAAGGTGTTGGTGCTGAGGGAGGATGAGGAGGGCTGGGAAGGGCTCCAGGGGGGTTGGTACCTTGGGGATCAGCCTTTTTGAAAGCAGTAGCCGCATCCACGAAGTTGGTGGCCGCCTCGTGCTTGCTCTGCAGCTGGAGGTGCAGCTGGGCTGCCTGGCAAAAGGCCATTGCCAGCAGCTGGGAGGGGGAAAGGAGGCCAAGGTTTAGGCTCAGGGAGGAAGGATTCAGTAGCCAGAAGGGGGGGATTTGGGAGCCACGCACGTACCGCTCCAGTTCTTGGCCATTTTGAACATGTTGGGCGGCCCGGGAATAGGAGTCACAGGCGGCCTCGAGGCGGGAGGAGCTGCTGAGGGGGGCAAAGGGGCCCCAAGAAGGGCCAGCAGCTTCTCAGCTGGGCTAGCAGCTGCCCACATGGCTCACTTGGCCACCTAAAAGGCTTCCTGGCTACCCAAACAGGCTCCTGGCTACCTCAAGTGACTTTCTGGACACCAAAACAGGCTCTTGGCTGCCTAAAACAGCTTCTTGGGTCACCAAATTGACTTGTCAGGCTCCTAAAACTACTTTTGGCCCCTCAAAACACCTCCTGGGCTATTAAAACCACCCTTTAGGCCACTAAAATTACTTCTCAGGCTGTTAAAACTACTTTTGGATCTTCATAACGCTTCCTGGGCCACCAAAACCACTTCCTGGGCCACCAAATTGACTTGTCAGGCTCCTAAAACTACTTTTGGCCCCTCAAAACACCTCCTGGACCCCCAAAATCACTTCTTGGACCATCAAATTGACTTTTCAGGCTCCTAAAACTACTTTTGGTCCCTCAAAACACTTTCTGGGCTATTAAAATCACTCTTTAGGCCACTAAAATGACTTCTCAGGCTCCTAAAACTACTTTTGGATCTTCATAACGCTTCCTGGGCCACCAAATTGACCTGTCAGGCTCCTCAAACTACTTTTGGCCCCTCAAAACACCTCCTGGATCGCCAAAACCACTTCCTGGGCCACCAAATCGACTCGTCAGGCTCCTCAAACTACTTTTGGCCCCTCAAGCCGCGTCGCGGACCCCCAAGAGCAGCCCTTGGGCCGCCGAATGTGCCGCTGGGCTGCCCCTCAGCCCCTCAGGCGCCCGGGCCGCCATGACACCTCCCTCAGCCCCTCCCCGCCCAGCGCCGCCCCGTCCCCGCCCCAGCGCCGCCCACACTCACCCGAAGAGCCCCGCGAAGAACGACTGAGCCCCTCGGACCTTCTTATCCGCCTCGGCCAGCAGCTGCAGCGCCTCTTTCTCTTTCGCGCTCGGATCCATCATCCAGCGTCTTCCCGGAAGTGGCTCCCGGGGGGGGGTGAGGCCGCGCTGTGCCCCGTCACGTGACGCGGGAACACGCGTCTGATTGGTGGAAAGCGGCGGCGCCGTTTCCCGCCCCCTGGCGGCTGGGCGGGCTCGCGAGCGCCCAGAACAGCACCAAAAGCGCACTTTGTTCCCCCAGAAATCCGCCTTAAACACCTTTATTCCCTCAGAATTCCGCTTAGACCGCAGTTCTCCCTCGGAATTCCACCACAACTCCCTTCTTTTCCTCCCAAACTCCACCAAAAACCCCTTTTCCCCTCAGAATTCCACCAAAAACCCACTTTCTTCCCTCAGAATTCCACTTCAATCCACTTTTTCCCTCAGAAATCCACCTTAAACCCACTTTTCCCCTCAGAGCTCCACTTAGGCCGCATTTCTCCCTCAGAATTCCACCAAAAACCCCTTTTCCCCTCAGATTTCCACCTAAAACACACTTGTTTTTACTCTCTAATCTGCTTAAAACTCATTTTCCTCCCAGAATTCCACTTCAATCCACTTCACTCCTCGGAATTCCACCAAAAACGCCACTTTCTTCCTCAGAATTCCACTTAAACACTTTTCCCCCAGAAATCCACCTGAAACCCATTTTCCCCCTCAGAATTCTACCAAAAACCCAACTTTTTGCCTCACAATTCCACTTAAATCCATTTTTCCCCCAGGAACCCACCCAAAATCCCACTTTTTTCCCTCTGAATTCCCCCAAAACCCTTTTTTTTCACTCAGAAATTGACTTTAAATCCATTTTCCCCCCAGAATCTGACCCCAAACCCCCTTTTCCCCTCACCAAACCCTCCCTCAGACCCACAGCTCCCCAAAACACCTCTAAACCACCCCCAAACCCACAGTCCTCTCCCAAAATGCCCCTAAATCCCCCCAAAACCCACACCCCCCTCCCAAAACACCCCTAAATCCCCCCAAAACCCACACCCCCCCCTCCCAAAACACCCCTAAATCACCCCCAAATCCCACAATCCCCTCCCAAAACCACCCCCCAAAACCCACGGCCCCCTCCCAAAATGCCCCTAAATCCCCCCAAACCCACGCCCCCCCAAACCCCACAGCCCCCCCGTTGCCATGGAAACGCCCCCACACTTTACAATAATTACTTTATTATAACATCATTAATTACAGAGACGATAAAATCGCCCAATTGGGGGGGGGAGGGGGAGGGGAATTGGGAGGGGGGAGGGGCACAGCCTGAACACCCCCCCCTCCCCCCTCCAAACCCCCCCAAAATCCCCCCTCCCCCCCCCCTTTCCACCTCCCTATTGCTTGTGGGGGGAAAGAGGGGAGCCCCCCCCACCCCCCCCACCTTCCAGCCCCCCCCCCAGGCTGCTCCTGCCCAAACTGGGAGCACTGGGAGGTTGTGGGGGGCTGGGGGGGGAGGGGAATAAATACACTCTGTCCCCATTAACCCCCCACACACTACGTGGTGGGTGCTGGGGGGATGTTGGGGGGCACCCATGGGGTGTGGGGGGGTGGGTTTCGGGGTGAGGGGGGGTCACATCATGCCCAGCTGCAGCAGGGTGTTGGCGTACATCATGGGCTTGACGTTGGGGTGAGGCTGGGGGGGGACACAAAAAGGGGGGGGAGGTCAAAAAATGCCCCCCAATAATCCCTTTGGCTGGACCAGAGACACCCCTCCCCCAAAATAGCCCCCAGGACCCCCAAATATACCCTGTGATCCCCCCCCAAATAGCCCCCAGGACCCCTCCTAGTAGCCCCAGAGCCCCCCCCACTGGCCCCAGAGACCCCCAAATAGCCTCAGAGCCCCCCCAAATAGCCCCCAGAGACCCCCCAATAACCTCAGAGCCCCCCAAATAGCCCCCAGAGCCCCCCAAATAGCCCCCAGGATCCCTCCCCCCATAGCCACTCCCAAGGGAGAGCTTGGGGAGGCAAGTTTGGGGGTCCCCGGGCTTGGGTGTGGGATTGGAGAGGTTCAGGGGTGAAGTTTTGGGGGTCCCAGGGAGGATTTGGGGGTCCCAGGGTTGGGGTGTGGTCAAGGGGGAGGGTCCCAGATTTGGGGGTGAGGGTGGTTGAGGAACCTTTGCAGAGTTCAGGGAGGGGGTTTGGGGGTCCCAGGGTGGATTTGAGGGTCCCAGAGTGGATTTGGGGGTTCCAGGGAGGGGTTTGGGGGTCCCAGGGAGGGGTTTGGGGGTCTCTCCAGGGCTTCCAGGATGGGGGTGTTTCGGGGGGTCTCACCACTGCTGTGAACTGGTGGAAGTCGGGGCGCAGGTCGCTGCCCCGCAGGTGGATGTAGGAGCCTTTGTTGCCCATCTGGTCGCTGGGGGAAAGAGGGAGAGGGGGGGGACACCCCAAAATGTGACACCCCCGTGGGCAAAGGGGGGAGGGGAGGGGCTTGGGGACACTGGGGGAGGGGTTTGAGGGGCCAAAGTGGCTCTGGGGACACGTCTCGTGGGTCAAAGTGGCTCTGGGGACACTTGGGGACTCATCTGATGGGACAAACTGGCTCTGGGGACACTTGGGGACTCATTTAAGGGGACAAAAGTGGCTCTAGGGACACATTTGAGGGGCCAAAGTGGCTCTGGGGACACGTGGGGACAGGTCTGAGGTGACAACGTGGCTCTGGGGGACACCTAGGGGCCAGGCTGAGGTGACAACGTGGCGGCTGAGGGGACAGAGAAGCTCTGGGGACAGGTCTGAAGGGACAAAGGTGATCTGGGAACACATCTGAGGTGACAAAGAGGTTCTGGGGACACCTGGGGACAGGTCTGAGGTGACAAAGAGCCTGAGGAGCCACATCTGAGGTGACAAAGAGGTTCTGGGGACACTCAAGGATCAAGTTGAAGGGGACAAAGAAGCTTTGGGAACACACTTGAGGCGACAGAGATGATCTGGGGACACTTTGGGACAGGTCTGGGGTGACAAAGAGCCCAAAGAGCCCAGGGGACAGGTCTGGGGTGACAAAAGAGCCTCAGGAGCCACATCTGAGGTGACAAAGGGCCTCAGGGCCAGGTCTGAGCATCCCCCTGGCTCAGGAGCCCAAGGTCCTTGTCACCACGTCCCCCCCTCCCCTCCCGTCCCCTCCCCAGCAGCCGCAGCCGGGCGTGGGGACGCCCCCAGAGCCTCACCAGTAGTTGGGGGCGGAGAAGACGGTGACACACTTGCCCTCGTGAGCCACCTCGTAGCCCTCGGCCTTGACCCTCGTGGCTGCGGATGATGTTACTGCAGCCCGTTGCGCTCCAGGAAGCTCCGGGTCACGTCGGGCCCGAACTGGCAGCTCACGCCGCGCTTGCTGACCGAGCGGCCGTCCTGCGGGGCGGGCCTGGGCTACTGACACTGACCCTGGGCTAGCCACACTGGCCCTGGGCTAGCCACACTGAGCCCTGGGCTACTGAAACTGACCCCTGGGCTGCCCACACTGACCCTGGGGCTACCCACACTGAGCCCTGGGCTACCCACACTGGCCCCTGGGCTACCCACACTGGCCCCTGGGCTACCCACACTGGCCCCTGGGCTACCCACACTGACCCCTGGGCTGCCCACACTGACCCTGGGCTGCCCACACTGAGCCCTGGGCTACCCACACTGACCCTGGGCTACCCACACTGAGCCCTGGGCTACCCACACTGGCCCCTGGGCTACCCACACTGGCCCCTGGGCTACCCAACACTGAGCCCTGGGCTACCGACATTGACCCCTGGGCTGCCCACGCTGAGCCCTGGGCTAGCCACACTGACCCTGGGCTAGCCACACTGAGCCCTGGGCTACCGACATTGACCCCTGGGCTGCCCACACTGAGCCCTGGGCTAGCCACACTGAGCCCTGGGCTAGCCACACTGAGCCCTGGGCTACTGACACTGGCCCCTGGCTAGCCACACTGAGCCCTGGGCTAGCCACACTGAGCCTGGGCTGCCCACACTGACCCTGGGCTAGCCACACTGAGCCCTGGGCTGCCCACACTGGAGCCTGGGCTAGCCCACACTGAACCTTGGGCTACTGACACCGACCCTTTGGCTACTGACACCCTTTGGCTACCGACACCAACCCTTTGGCTACCGGCAGCAGCCCCTGTCCAAGGTGCTGAACGCCCCTGAATTTGGGGGGGGGGTTGGGGGTCTGGCTGAACTCACCTGAGGCTGGGGGGTCAGACCACAGCAGGTCACACATCGGCCCTGGGGGGATAATGGGGGTGTCAGGGTGGTCCCAGGGCAGCTGGGGGTGGGGGGTGGGGGTCAGGGGGGGTGTATTTTGGGGGTGGGGGGTGTATTTTGGGGGTGGGGGGGGTACCTGAGTCTGGGGGCTGCCGGTTGCGCTCGATCTTGCGGATGTCGTCCAGGGTGACGCCGTCCTCGCTGAAGAGCCCCCCGTGCATGATCTGGGGGGGGAACATGGGGGTGGGGGGAGATGGGGGGTGTTGGAGACCCCCCCCAAACCCACACAAAGACAGGAGCCCCCCCAATCCAAACCCCAACCAGGATGGGGGTCACCCCCAAAGCCCTGGGGCGGTGGCCCCTCACCCCAAAGCTCTGGGGGGTGGTCAGGGAGGAACTGGGGGGTCCTGTGGGGCGTCAGGGAGGAACTGGGGAGGTCATGGGGGGGTCAGGGAGGAGTTGGAGGGCCCTGGAGTGAGGTCAGGGAGGGGTTGGGGGGGATCAGGGAGGGGCTGGGGGGCTCTGTGGGGGTCAGGGAGAGTTGAGAGGCTCTGGGGGGTGTCAGGGAGGGCTGGGGGTCCCTGTGGGGGTCAGGGAGGAGTTGGGGGGCCCTGTGGGGGTCAGGGAGGAGTTGGGGGGTGTTAGGGAGGGCTGGGGGCTCTGGGGTGGGTCAGGGAGGGTTTGGGGGGCCCTGTGGGGGTCAGGGAGGGGTTGGGGGGCTCTGGGGGGTGTCAGGGAGGGGTGGGGAGCCATGGAGGAGTCAGGGAGGGGCTGGGGGGCCCTGTGGGGGTCAGGGAGGCGTTGGGGGGTCCCTGTGGGGGTCGGGGAGGGGCTGGGGGGGCCCTGCGGGGGTCAGGGAGGAACTGGGGGCTCTGGGGTGAGTCAGGGAGGCGTTGGGGGGGCCCTGTGGGGGTCAGGGAGGGTCTGGGGGGCCCTGTGGGGGGTCAGGGAGGCGTTGGGGGGCCTTGTGGGGGTCAGGGAGGGGCTGGGGGGCCCTGTGGGGGTCAGGGAGGAGTTGGGGGGCTCTGGGGGGTGTCAGGGAGGGGTGGGGAGCCATGGGGGAGTCAGGGAGGGTTTGGGGGGCCCTGTGGGGGTCAGGGGAGGGTTTGGGGGTCCTGTGGGGGTCAGGGAGGAACTGGGGGGGCTCTGGGGTGAGTCAGGGAGGCGTTGGGGGGTCCCTGTGGGGGTCAGGGAGGGTCTGGGGGGCCCTGTGCGGGGTCAGGGGAGGGTCTGGGGGGCCCTGTGGGGGTCAGGGAGGCGTTGGGGGGGCCCTGTGGGGGTCAGGGAGGAACTGGGGGGCTCTGGGGTGAGTCAGGGAGGCATTGGGGGGCCCTGTGGGGGTCAGGGAGGGGTTGGGGGGCCCTGTGGGGGTCAGGGAGGGGCTGGGGGGCCCTGTGGGGGTCAGGGAGGGGCTGGGGGGCCCTGTGGGGGTCAGGGAGGGGCCTCTCACCCAGCACTTTGCCGTTGATGCACTGGGCCAGCGGCAGCCACTCGAACACCTCGCTGAACAGCGCGAACATCTGCGCCGTGTACTTGGCCTTCACCTCGCCCTCGAAGCCGGTAGATCTGGTTCATGTTGTCTGTCTCGTGGTTCCCTGGTTGGGGACACACACAGGGGACACTGGGAGGCCTCAGGGACAGAAGGACGAGGCCAACAGGGAATGGGGTGGGGATGTGGCCCCACGGAGCAAGCCCAAGGGAGTGGAGATGGGGGGAAGGATCTCAAGGACGTGGCCAGGGATGGGGGACGAGGAGCCAAATGTCCCCAAGGGCCATGTCATGACCCCACAGCTCAACCCTGAGCACCAGGGATGGGGGACAAGGTCCCCAAGGACCCCAAGGACCATGTCATGACCCCACAGCTCAACCCTGAGCACCAGGGATGTGAGACAAGAACCCAAATGTCCCCAAGGACACGTGTTGTGGCCCCACAGCTCAACCCTGAGGACCAGGGATGAAGGACAAGGTCCTCAACACCATGTCATGACCCCATGGCTCAACCCTGAGCACCAGGGATGAAGGACAAGGTTCTCAACACCATGTCATGACCCCACAGCTCAACCCTGAGCACCAGGGATGAAGGACAAGGTTCTCAACACCATGACATGACCCCATGGCTCAACCCTGAAGGCCAGGGATGGCAGACAAGGCCCCCAAGGGTCCATAACTGTGTGTGGGGAGGATTTTGGGGGGGCTGGGGGAGGGGGTTCACACCCTTTTACCTCGAAGCAAGTGGAAGTGGTCAGGGTAGAGGAGCTTGAAGCCGAAGAGCGTGAGGATGACCTCAACCGAGAAGGAGCCGCGGTCCACGAAGTCCCCGTTGAAGATCTGAGCTGGGGTTGAGGAAGCAACGACCCAAAAAGGACACCAAAGGGGGTGGGGGGGGTGGGAGGTGTCCCCCTGTCCCCAATCCCCACCCCCCTCCCCCCTAAACTGGGCTGGGGGGGGGATACATAAGGGTTGGACTCCGAGGGCAGCCCGTTGAGCTCGAAGATGTTGAGCAGGTCGTAGAACTGGCCGTGGGTGTCCCCACACACCGTCAGCTTCTCGCTCTGGGGAGGGGGGGAAGGACAGGTGAGGTGACCCCCATGTGGGGTGAAACCCACCCCCCACAACCCCCCCAAAATCCCCCCCCTGAGAGAGCAACTCACCTCTTTCAACGTGGTCTCCACCAAGGTTGGGAGCTTGGCCAACACCTCCTTGACCTGCACCAAGATCTGGGGGGTGGGGAAGCACCCAAGAGGTTTGGTTGGGGTTTGGGGGGGGACACACAGTGGGGGGAGGGGTTTTTTGGGGGGTTTTGGGGGGGTTTTGGGACCTGGTAGGCACATTTTCGATGGAGTTTCTTCTGGTCTTTGTACCACTGCATCAGGTCCTTCATGAAGGTCAAAGTCACCTTCCCATCGTCCAGTTTGGGGCCACTGTATTCGTCCTCAATGGCTGCAGATGCCCCCCAAACCCACCCCCCCAGCAAGAAAGGGGTCAATGAGGGGAAGGGGAGGGGTGACACCCCCCAAAACCCAGCGCTGGGGAGGGGTCTCGAGGGTCTTTGGGCTTGGGGAGAGGGCTGGAGGTTGGTGGGATCTTCATTGGGGGCACCAAGAGCTTCAGGGGGACACCAAGAGCATCCAGGAGTCTCATCAACACCCCAAATCCCACCTGGGACCCCCCAAATCCCACCTGGGACCCCCCAAAAGCTTTGCTGAAGGCACTACAGCCCCCCACAACCTTCTGCCCTCACCCCTAAAACCTCCCAACACTCCCAAACCCATTCAAAGGGACTCCAAGACCTCTGTGGTGACCCCAAGACCCTCACAGGGACCCCAAAATCCCCACAGGGACCTTCATGGGACCCCAAGAGCCCCCAAACCCTTCCTGAGGACACCACAGTTGCCCCCAACCTTCTCCCTTCACCCCTAAAACCTCCCCCAGAACCTCCCAACACCCCCAAACCCATCCAAAGGGACCCCAAGACCCTCATAGGACCTCAAGACCTCCTTGAGACCCCCCAAGACTCTCCATATCCCCTCTGGGACTCCCCCAAACCCTTCCTGAGGACACCACAGTCCCCACAACCTTCTCCCTTCACCCCTACAACCTCCCAATATCCCCAAAACCGAGCTGAATCCCCTCCAAGGCCTCAGCTGAGCCCTCCCCAGCCCCCCTTTGCCCTGGGGGGGTGTTTCTGGGGGGCTCACTCATGCTCTCGATGTCCAGGGAGTCCACCACGGAGCGTTTGTGCTCCTCAGAGGCGATGGCTCGCTCAAAGGCCTTCTGCTTGACGATCTTGTGACACTCCTGGTACTTGAGCTTGGCGTCTTTGTCGTTGGGCCTCACCTTCACCACCTGGGGGGAGGGTCAGCATGAACAGAAACCCCCCCAGGGACGTCCATGGGAGGGATTTAATGGCCATGGGGGTGTGGGGAGGTGGGAAAGGGGGGATAAGGGGGGTCCTGAATGTCCTGAGGGGTCTGGGGGAGGTTGAGAGGACACAGGGGGGGTCACCAAATGTCTTCAAGGCAGGGTCCTAAGCATCCCCACCACCTCAGAGCCCTAAAGAGCGGCCTTGGACTTGCCCAGGTACACTTTGGAGCTGCCAGGGGTGTCCTCAGGGGCCACTTCTGAGGTTCCAGAGGTTACCAGGGTCCCTTTGAGTTGACTTAGAGCCACTTTGGGTTGACTTAGGGCCACCTCTGAGGTCTCTGAGGTTCCCAGGGCCACCTTGGGTTGACTTTGAACCACCTCTGAGGTCCTTGGGGTTGCTGTGGGTGCCCTTAGTGCCACCCCTGAGGTCCTTGAGGTTGCCAGGGTCACCTTGGGTTGACTTAGGGCCACCTTTGAGGTCTTTGAGGTTGCCAGGGTCACCTTGGGTTGACTTAAGGCCACCTTGGCTTGACTTAGGGCCACCCCTGAGATCCCTGAGGTTGCTGTGGGTGCCCTTAGTGCCACCCCAGAGGCTACCAAGACCACTTGGAGGTTGCCAGGCCCACCCTTGGGCTTCCCAGAGACACCCTCCGTGCCACCCCGAGCTCCCCACGCCCTCCCCTTTCCTCACCGTCTCGTAGTCTCTGAGGGCAGCTTTGAACTTGCCCAGGGCCATGTTGCTGGCTGCCCTCCTGTAGTAGCCCTTGAGGTACTTGGCATCGAGCTGCAGGGCCGTGGTGGCGTCGGCCAGGGCGTAGCCGTAGCACTCGGTGCGCAGATAGGCCAGGCTGCGGTTGCCGTAGTAGATGGCGCAGCCGGGGTTCAGCTCGATGGCGCCGCTGTACAGCCTCACGGCGCTCTCATAGTCCTTGGCTGGGGCACAGGGTGCACAGGGTGAGGAGGGGGCTGGGGGGCACTGCCATGGGGCTGGGGGGCACTGCACAGCCTCACTGTGCTCTCACAGTCCTTGGCTGGGGCACAGGGGGCACAGGGTGAGGAGGGGGCACAGGGGGCACTGTACAGCCTCACGGCGCTCTCATAGTCCTTGGCTGGGGCACAGGGGGCACAGGGGGGCACAGGGTGAGGAGGGGGCACAGGGGGCACTGCACAGCCTCACGGCGCTCTCATAGTCCTTGGCTGGGGCACAGGGTGAGGAGGGGGCACAGGGGGCACTGTACAGCCTCACGGCGCTCTCATAGTCCTTGGCTGGGGCACAGGGGGCACAGGGGGGCACAGGGTGAGGAGGGGGCACAGGGGGCACTGCACAGCCTCACGGCGCTCTCATAGTCCTTGGCTGGGGCACAGGGGGCACAGGGGGGCACAGGGTGAGGAGGGGGCACTGTACAGCCTCACGGCGCTCTCATAGTCCTTGGCTGGGGCACAGGGTGAGGAGGGGGCACAGGGGGCACTGCACAGCCTCACGGCGCTCTCATAGTCCTTGGCTGGGGCACAGGGGGCACAGGGGGGCACAGGGTGAGGAGGGGGCACTGTACAGCCTCACGGCGCTCTCATAGTCCTTGGCTGGGGCACAGGGTGAGGAGGGGGCACAGGGGGCACTGCACAGCCTCACGGCGCTCTCATAGTCCTTGGCTGGGGCACAGGGGGGCACAGGGTGAGGAGGGGGGCACTGTACAGCCTCACGGCGCTCTCATAGTCCTTGGCTGGGGCACAGGGGGCACAGGGTGAGGAGAGGGCACAGGGGGCACTGCCATGGGGCTGGGGGACACCCTCAGCTGGCCACAGGGCTAATGAAGGGTGAGGGTGATGATGGGGTGGGGGCAAGGGGAGTGGGAGGCTGGCAGGGATCACTGGCTGGCAGCCCCCCATTCCCCCCACAGCTCCCTATCTGGCAGCCCCCCACTGCCCCCATTGCCCCCCATGGCTCCCCATCTGGCAGCCCCCCATTGCCCCCCACAGCTCTCTATCTGGCAGCCCCCCACTGCCCCCCAGGGCTCTCTATCTGGCAGCCCCCCATTGCCCCCACGGCTCCCTATCTGGCAGCCCCCTATTGCTCCCCATTGCCCCCACAGCTCTCTATCTGGCAGCCCCCCACTGCCCCCCAGGGCTCCCTATCTGGCAGCCTCCCCCCCCCATTCCCGTGAATGGCTCCCTATCTGGCAGCCCCCCATTCCTGCCCCCCTCTCTCTCCCCGCAGCCCCCCCGCACGCCCCCGTCGCCGCTTTTCACCTTTGAAGAACTCGTTGGCCTGTGTCTTCATCTCCTCGGCCCGCTGCAGCTCGGCCGCGCTCGGGGGCCTCCCGGGGCCGGGCCCGGGCCCGCCGCTGTCCGCCCGCTCTCCCTCCGCCATGGCGCGGCCGTAAAGCGCCGCTGTCGTAAAGCGCCGCCGGGGGAGGGGGGCGTAAACGGGCGCGACCATCGCGGGGCAGCGCGGGGGGGGGGAAGGAAGGAACCATGGAGAGGGGGCTGGGGGGGGCCCCGGACAACACGGGGCGGCCCCCACGGAGCCCGGGGGTCCCCCCAATGTCCCCACGACCCCCCCGTGTCCCCCCTCGAGCCCCTTCATGTGGCCATCACCCCCCATGACCCCCCATGTCCCCCCATCACCCCTCACAGACCCCCTGTGACCCCCCCCATGACTCCTCCACGACCCCCCTCATCACCCCCCACGACCCCCCCGTGTCCCCCCACGACCCCTCCCATGTCCCCATCACCCCCCACGACCCCCCCATCAGCCCCCATGACCCCCCCCACAGACTCACATCACCCCCCCACGACCCCCCCTCACGTCCCCACAACCCCCCCACGACCCCCCGTGTCCCCCTCGACCCCCTTCATGCCACCATCACCCCCCTATGACCCCCCCCATGTCCCCTCATGACCCCCCCACGACCCCCCCATCAGCCCCCATGACCCCCCCACAGACCCCCATCACCCCCCCACGACCCCCCCTCATGTCCCCATCACCCCTCATGGACCCCCTCATCACCCCCACGACCCCCCCACAACCCCCCCATGTCCCCCCACCCCTGCCCCCCCCCCCCAAGACCCCCCAACTCATCCCCTCAATGGCTTCAGACCAGTTTTATTGGGGGGGGCTCAGCACAGGGGGGTTACACGAAGGGGAGGGGTCTCATGTGCGTGTGTGTGACTCCCCCCTTGCACAAGCGTGTGCAAGAGCACAAGGGGGGGTGGGGGGGTGATCCAGGGCCCCCTCCCTCCCCCCCAGAGTGATTTTGGGGGGGGTGTGCGTGTGGGTCACAGCGGCTTTGGGTAGTGGGGGGCTGACTCCTCCCCCCCCAAAATCCTCGTGCAAAGGGGGGGGATCCTCGTGCAAACACTGACACACCCCCAGGACTCAGGCACCAATGGGGGGAGTTGGGGGGAGGTACATGGAGGGGGTCTTGCACGAGGAGGGGCCTTGCAGGAGGCCCTTGCACGAGGGTCTTGCACCAGGGTGTTGTAGGAGGAGCCTTTGCATGAGGCTGATGCACGAGGCCCTTGCACCAGGTTTTTGCACAAGGCACTTTTAGGAGATCCCTTGCACCAGGCTCTTGCACAAGGGCAGCTCTTGCACGAGGTTCATGCACAAGGCCCTTGCACGAGGCTCTTCCCCAAGGCTCTTGCACGAGGCCCTTGCACGAGGACAGGTCCTTGCACGAGGCCCTTGCACGAGGGGCTGTAGAGGCTGGAGCACTATAAAAGGGGGGGGGCAGCTCAGGTGGTCCCAGGGTTGTATTTGGGGGGGAGGGGCCCAGGGACCCCCCCAAAGGGGCATTTTCAGCCCAGCACCAAGTGGGGTGAAGGGGGGGGGATGGGCCCCCCCCCTTCCAGCCCCTCCCCCCATTTTGGGGGGGGGGGCAGCTCGAGGTAAGAGGGAGATGGGAGGGGGGGATTTGGGGGGGGCCACAAAGGGGGCCCTCAAAGCACCTTAAAAAGGGGGGGGGGGATTGGGGGGGGGTCTCAAAGGGGGTCCCTCTATGGCCTTTGAAATGGGGGGGTCTTGGGGGGGACCCCTGGGGGGGGGAGTTGGGGGGGTCCCTCAAAGCACCTTAGAATGAAGGGGGGGATTTGGGGGGTGGAATTGGGGAGGGGTCCCTCAAAGCCCTTTGAAATGGGGGGATCTTGGGGGGAGCCTCAAAGAGGGTCCCTCAGAGCCCTTTAAATTGGGGGGGGGTCCCAAAGGGGGGCCCTCAAAGGCCTTTGAAATGGGGGGGCTTGGGGGGGGGTTGTTGGGGGTGGGAATTTGGAGGGGGGCTCAAAGAGGGTCCCTCAAAGCACCTTAAAATGGGGAGGGGGGTTTGAGGGGGGTCCCAGAGGGAGATGTCGTTTTGGGGGGGTCCCCCTTGCATTGACAAGTTGGGGACCCCCCCCTTTCCTTTTTGGGAGGAGGGGGAGGAGGAGAGGGGGGTGTCACCCCCCCCTTTCCCCCCCCTCAGTTGCTCCCCTGGGGGGGGCCCCTCAGTTTCCTCCTGGGGGGTCCTCAAGGTGGGGAGGGGGGGGCAGGACCAAACCATCATCCAACAGCTCTGGGGGGGGGGAAAGACACCCATTACTGAGGGTCCCCCCCCCTTTAAACCCCCCTCAATGAGACCCCCCCCCCCCATTCCACCCAATGATCAGGCTCCAACCACTCCTGACCCCTCCCCCCTCTTTGAGACCCCCCCAAACTCCCCCCCTCCCCCAATCATGGGGGGGGGGCTGTTTGTGTGTGTGCCCCCTCCCCCCCCCATTTCACCCCCCCTCACCGAGGGGCTGCTCCTGCCCCACACGTGGCTTCAGTCCTGGGGGGTCCCCCCCGCTCAGCAGCAGCCCCTGGGGGGGACATTTTGGGGTGGGGGAGGGGTGTGGGACACACACTCCCCCCCCCCAATACCCCTCACAACCCCCCCCACAAGGTTTGACCCCCAAACCCCCTCCCCTCCATCCCCCACCCCACGACCCCCCCCCACGACCCCCCCACGACCCCCCGTGACCCCCCCCACCCCTGACCCCCCCCACCCCTCCCCCATGACCCCCCCACTCGTGACCCCCCCCACCCCCCCCGTACCAGCCCGAGGGGGGGGGGGCAGCAGCTGGGGGTCGAGTTCGGGTCGTTTCAGGGGGGTCCCGACGTCCTCAGCGCTCGGCTCGTGGGCCCTAATTAAGCCCCGCCCCTTCATTAAGCCCCTCCCCAGTTAGCCCTGCCCCTAATTAACCCCACTCCTCATTAACACAGGCCCATGAACTCCACCCCAATTAACACTGCCCCTAATTATCTCATTAACAGGTCCATTAACGCCACCCCAATTGACCCTACCCCAATTAAGCCTGCCTCTAATTAACCCCACCCCTGATTAACACAAGTCAATTAGCCCCTCCCCAATTAACCCCACCCCAACTAGCCCCGCCCTTAAGTAACCCCGCCCCTAATTAACCCCTTCCTCTGATTAACACAAGCCAATTAACCCCTCCCCAATCAACCCCTCCCCAATTAACCCCGCCCCTCATTAACCCCGCCCCTCATTAACACAGCTCCATTAACCCCTCCCCAATTAAGCCCAACCCCAATTAACACAGGTCCATTAACCCCGCCCCAACTAACCCCACCTCAATTAACCCGCGTTGACTCTGCTCATTAACCCCACCCCCCTAATTAACACAGGTCAATTAACCCCTCCCCAATTAATCCCTCCCAATTAACCCTGCCCCTCGTTAACCCCGCCCCTTATTAACACAGGTCAATTAACCCCTTCCCAATTAACCCCACCCAATTAACCCCGCCCCTCATTAACACAGCTCCATTAACCCCGCCCCAATTAACCCCAGCCATTAACCCTCGCCCCGCCAAGCCCCGCCCCTTCCCCCGCCAAGCCCCGCCCCCCGCGCCCCTCTCCGCCAATCAGCGCTCGCCTCTTCCTGGCGGGGCGTGGCCGGGGGGCGTGGCCGAGGGCGGGGTCGCTGCCCCAGCGCGGGAGGGCGGGGCCGGGGCGGGGCCTCGGCCCGAGGGGGCGGGGCCCGGGCAGCTGCGGGCGCGCGGGCGCGGAGGGGGCGGGGCCTGGCCCGAGGGGGCGGGGCCTGGCGGGCGCTGGCCACGCCCCCTGCGCGGCTCGGCCCCGCCCCAGCTGGAAGTCGCCGTCCATGGGGATGTAGGGAGCCAACATGGCCAGGTCCAGCGGGGCGAGCTGGGGGGGGAAACGCCGTCTGAGCCGCCCCCCCGCGGGCCGAATGGACACGGCCGGGGTGGGGGAGGGCGGGGGGGGGCGATGGATTGGGTCTGGGGGGGGTATGAGGTGAGAAACACCCCCCCCAGAGCTGGGATGGACCAGTCCGGGAGGGAGGGGGATGGGCAGACCCCCCCCCACGATACAGAATGGACTGGTCCAGGGTGGTGGCGGGGGGGGGGAGAGGGGGCCATAAACGGGGTCTGGGGGGGGTGACAAGGTCAGAACCCACACACATGGGTGGAAGGGACTGGTCTGGGGGAAAGAGGGGGGGAACAGGGTCAGATCCACCCCCCCATGCGAAGAATGGACTGGTCCGGGGGGGGGGGGGAGGGAGGGGGCGATAAATTGGGTCGGGGGGGGTACAAGGTCAGAAACCCCCCCCAGAGCTGGGATGGACCAGTCCGGGAGGGAGGGGGATGGGCAGACCCCCCCACGATACAGAATGGACTGGTCCAGGGTTTGGGGGGGGACACACAGAGGGGTTGGGGGGGGGTTTATGGGGGGTGTCGTGTCCCCCCCCATTTACCTGCAGGGCCGTGGTTTGGCCCGTGGCCCCCCCAAAAAGCTTCGGTGGCAGCAGCTCGGCCTCGGGGGGCTTTGGGGGGAGGGGGAAGGGGTTAAAGAGCCCCCCAAGATCCCCCCTGAGACCCCAAAACTCCCCAAACACCCCCAAAACCTCCTCAAGGCCCCCCAAGATCCCCCCTGAGACCCCAAAGACCCCCTCAAGACTCCCCAAAACCCCCCCAAACACCCCCAAAACCCCCTCAAGACCCCCCCCAAGAACCCAAAACCCCCTCAAGACCCCCCTAACCCCTCCCCCCAGACCCCCCCAGCCCAGCTCCTCACGGTTTGGGGGGGCTCTGTGGGGGGGCCCCTGGTTGCCTTCCGTTGGGGGGGGGGTCCCCAGCAGCGGGGGGGGGGTCGAAGATGGGCCCCAGCAGCTGCAGCAGTTCTGGGGAGCAGAAGCTTTTGGGGGTCCCTCAGCAGAGCGGCCTCAGCCACGTGGGGGGGGGCGCAGGAAGGCCCCAGGACCCGCGGGGGGGGATGCCCCTGGAATGAAGGGGGGGGTCAGGGGACCCCCCAAAACATCCCCCCCCAAAATCCCCATGGCTGGAGCCCCCCCAGGACCCCAAAAACACCCCTAAATGGGCCCCTCCCCCCTAAAAACGGGCTGTTGGAACGTCCCCAGGGCCACAAAAGCCCCCCCCGTCCCTTCCCAGTATAACCAGTGTCCTCCCAGTAACCCTCCAGTGTCCCCAGTGTCCCCTCAGTAACTCCCCAATCCCCTCCCAGTACCTCCCAGTGTCCTCCCAGTATACCCAGTGTCCTCCCAGTACCCCCCAGTGCCCTCACATCCTCTTCCCACTGCCCTCCCAGTATCCTCCCAGTGCTCCCAGTGCCCTCCCAGTACCCCCCAGTGCCCTCACACCTCTTCCCACTGCCCTCCCAGTGCTCCCAGTACCCTCCCAGTACCCCCCAGTGCCCTCCCAGTGCCCCCAGTACCCCCCCAAGTGCTCCCAGTACCCTCCCAGTACCTCCCAGTGCCCTCCCACCTCTTCCCACTGCCCTCCCAGTGCTCCCAGTACCCCCCAGTTGCCGCACCGAGGCTGATGTTGAGGAAGGCTCCGGGGGGGGGGTCGCTGGGGGAGGGGCGGCACGAAGGGGGTGGGGGGAGGGGCAGCACGCGCCGCCCCTCCCCCCGCGCCGGCGTCTGCTCCAGCGACAGGACGAGCCCGCGCGGTGCTCCACGCGGCTGGGGGGGCACGGGGGGGTCCCCGATTTACTGGGGGGGTCCCAGAGTTGGGAGGAGGGGGAAAAGACCCCACTGGGGTCCCACCTGAGAACCAACTGGAGGCCAACGATGCCCTTGGGCTGGTGCCAACCACGGTGGCTCCTGTGCCCATGTGTGACCCCAGATGACCCCAGGTGACCCCACATGACCCCAGGTGCCTCTGTGTGTCCCCACATGTCCCCACTCGTGTCCCCATCCAAGGACCAACTGGAGGCCAACGATGCTCTTGAGCTGGTGCCAAGGACAGTGGCTCCTGTGCCCATGTGTGTGACCCCAAATGACCCCAGGTGACCCCACACGACCTCAGGTGCCTCTGTGTGTCCCCCACATGACCCCACTCGTGTCCCCACTGGTGTCCCCATCCAAGGACCAGCTGGAGGCCAACGATGCCCTTGGGCTGGTGCCAACCACGGTGGCTCCTGTGCCCATGTGTGACCCCAGATGACCCCAGGTGACCCCACATGACCCCAGGTGCCTCTGTGTGTCCCCACATGTCCCCACTGGTGTCCCCATCCAAGGACCAGCTGGAGGCCAACGATGCCCTTGGGCTGGTGCCAACCACAGTGGTTCCTGTGCCCATGTGTGTGACCCCAAATGGTCCCAGGTGACCCCACACGACCCCAGGTGACCCCACATGACCCCAGGTGACCCCATTCATGGCCCCACTCATGTCCTCACTGGTGTCTCCATCCAAGGACCAACTGGAAGCCAACGATGCCTTTGGCCTGATGCCAACCACAGTGGCTCCTGTGCCCGTGTTTGTGACCCCACATGACCCCAGGTGACCCCAGGTGACCCCAGGGGTGTCCCCACCTGAGCACAAAGTGCAGGCACACGATGCCCTCGGGCTGGGCGCTGCGGCTGTTGGCGATGACGGTGGCCTGGGTCTGTGCCCACAGGAACCCCCCTCGCTTGGCCAGGAACCTGTACTGGCTGGTCACTGCCTGCCCCTTGCTCAGCACTGGGGGGGCAAAGCGGGGGGCTCAGCACCTCATGGGGGTGTCCCAAGGGGGTATCAGGGGGTTTAGGGGTGTCCAACGGGGGAGTTTGGGGTGCCAAGGTGGGTATTAGGGTGTCCCAAGGAGGTATCAGGAGGCTTAAAGGTGCCCAAGGAGGGATTTGGGGGTGTCCTGGTGGGGTATTGGGGTGTCCCAAGGGGGTATCAGGGGGTTTAGGGGTGCCCAAGGTGGGTATTGAGGTGTCTTGGGCATTATTGGGGGGATTTGGGGTGCCAAAGAGGGCTTTAGGGGTGCAGGGGTTGGGTTTGGGGATGCACACTCACAGGAGTGCACGCTCCTGCTGAGGGTTTGGGGTGCAGGGGTGGGTTTGGGGGTGCAGGGAGGGGTTTGGGGTGCAGGGGTGGGTTTGGAGGTGCAGGGCTGGGTTTGGGGTGCACACTCACGGGAGTGCACGCTCCTGCTCAGGGTGTCGGAGTCCAGCGCGTGCACGTACTCGTAGAGGGAGCAGCCCAGCAGCTCCTCGGGGCTGTACCCAGCCACCTCCCCGATCCTGGGGACCCCCCACACTCAGAGGGGACCCCCAGAGTCAGAGGAGACCCCCCACATTCAGAGGGGACCCTCCAAACCCAAACACCCCCCTACTCCAGAGTCAGACAGGACTCAAGTAGGTGCTGGAGGAGGGATTTTGGGGTGCTGGAGTGTGGGTGGGGGTCAGGTTGGGGGTCTCAGGGTGTGGGTGGGGGTCAGGTTGGGGGTCTCAGGGTGCCCCCCACCCCTCATCCCAGCTCATGGCCATGGAGTGGGGACAGGGAGATGTTGGGGTGCTGGGTTTGGGGGTGCTGGGGCATGGGTGGGGGTCAGGGTGGGGGTCAGGGTGGGGGTCCCAGGCTGCCCCCCACCTCTCATCTCAGCTCATGGCCATGCAGTGTGGAGGGAGATGTTGGGGTGCTGGGTTTGGGGGTGCTGGGGTTTGGAAGGGGAGGATCTGGGGGTGCTGTGGCGTGGGTGGGGGTCAGGGGTGGGGGTCAGGGTGGGGGTCCCAGGCTGCCCCCCACCTCTCATCGCAGTAGGTGAACCTCATGTCCATGGAGTGGCGGCTGAGCACGGCCCCGGAGCCCAGGGGGGTGTCGATGGCCGCGGGGTGGGGAATGGCCTCGCAGATCAGCACCAGGCAGCGCAGCGCCGGCGAGCCCCCGGAGCCCGCGTACGAGCGCATGTGGCCAGCACAGTGCAGCACCTGCGGCACCCACGCGCTCACGGACCCCCACGGACCCCCACGGACACCCCCAAACCCCAGAGACCCCCCTCAAACCCTACAGACCCCCACAGACCCCCCCAAACCCACCCCTGCGTACGAGCGCATGTGGCCAGCACAGTGCAGCACCTGCGGCACCCACGCGCTCACGGACCCCCACGGACCCCCATGGACCCCCAGGGACCCCCCTCAAACCCCACAGACCCCCCTCAAACCCTACAGACCCCCACAGACCCCCCCAAACCCACCCCTGCGTACGAGCGCATGTGGCCAGCACAGTGCAGCACCTGCAGCACCCATGCGCTCACCGACCCCCCCGGACCCCCACGGACACCCCCAAACCCCACAGACCCCCACAGACCTCCAGAGACCCCCACAGACTGCCCCCAACCCATCTACAGGCACAGTGCAGCACCTGCAGCACCCACGCGCTCACCGACCCCCACGGACCCCCATGGACACCCCCAAACCCCACAGACCCCCCTCAAACCCCACAGACCCCCCCAAACCCCACAGACCCCCACAGACCTCCAGAGACCCCCACAGACCCCCACAGACTGCCCCCAACCCATCTACAGGCACAGTGCAGCACCTGCAGCACCCACGCGCTCACCGACCCCCACGGACCCCCATGGACACCCCCAAACCCCACAGACCCCCCTCAAACCCCACAGACCCCCCCAAACCCCACAGACCCCCACAGACCTCCAGAGACCCCCACAGACCCCCACAGACTGCCCCCAACCCATCTACAGGCACAGTGCAGCACCTGCAGCACCCACGCGCTCACCGACCCCCACGGACCCCCATGGACACCCCCAAACCCCACAGACCCCCCTCAAACCCCACAGACCCCCCCAAACCCCACAGACCCCCACAGACCTCCAGAGACCCCCACAGACCCCCACAGACCACCCCCAACACATCTATAAGCACAGTGCAGCACCTGCAGCACCCACATGCTCACAGACCCCCACGGACCCCCATGGACACCCCCAAACCCCACAGACCCCCCCAAACCCACCCCTGTGTACGAGCGCATGTGGCCAGCACAGTGCAGCACCTGCAGCACCCACGCGGTCACCGACCCCCACGGACCCCCACGGACACCCCCAAACCCCACAGACCCCCACAGACCCCCACAGACCCCCACAGACTGCCCCCAACCCATCTACAGGCACAGTGCAGCACCTGCAGCACCCACGCGCTCACCGACCCCCCCGGACCCCCATGGACACCCCCAAACCCCACAGACCCCCACAGACCTCCAGAGACCCCCACAGACCCCCATGGACCCCCAGAGACTCCCCTCAAACCTCAGAGACCCCCACAGACCTCCAGAGACCCCCATAAACCCCCCATCACCTCCCAGTATCCCCCAATACCTCCTCATCATCTCCCAGTGCCTCCCAGTGCCTCCCATCACCTCCCAGTGCCTCCCAGTACCTTCCAGGAGGCAGCCTTGACGTTGAGGCAGCGGCCTCTCCCGCTCAGGGTGCTTTTCATGCGCAGGGCAAAGCTGCGCCCGGAGCGCTCGGCACCCCCCCGGCGACGGGGCACGGCTGGGGGGCACAGGGGGGCACAGGGGGGCACAGGGGGGCACGTCAGGGGGGAGGGGGGCACGGGGAGGGCACAGAGGAGGGGTTTGGGGGGTCTCAGGGGGGTTGGAGGGGGGAAGAAGGGGTTGGAGGAGCATGGGGGGCACAGGGGTTTGGGGGGGTTCCAGGGTGCTGGGGAGGGGGTCCAGTGGTTTTTGGGGGGGTCCCAGGGAGATTTGAGGAGGTCTCAGGGGGTTTGGGGGGTCCCAGGGTCTGGTTTTGGGGGATCCTGTGGGTGTTTTGGGGGGTCCCAGTGGGTTTGGGGGGTCTCAGGGGTTTTGGGGGGTCTCAGGGGTTTTGGGGGTCCCGGGGTCTGTTTTTGGGGGGGTCTCGCTCACCCTGGCGGGGGCTCAGCACGTCCTGCAGCTCCTCGTGGTCACAGGGATGGACGAAGTCGAAGACGCTGTGGCCAATCAGCTCGAGCTGCGGCGGCAGGGGGCAGGGCTTGCACAAGGACCTTTGCACCAGGGGCTTGCACAAGGAGCTTTGCACCAGGGGCATTGCACAAGGACCCCCTCAAAGGGCACCCTGAGCTGAGCACCCTCACGTGGGGCCTTGCACGAGGGGCCTTGCACAAGGAACCCCCCCCCAAACATCACCCTTGCACAAAGGCCTTGCACAAGCACCTTCCTGGTGCCCCCACCCCCCACCCATGGGTGCCCCCCACCCACCTGGCTGAGCCCCAGGAGCCTGTTGACGTTCTCAGACAGGAAGATCATGTCTCCCCCGTCGCTCAGCACCATCAGGAAGCCGCTCAGCGCCTTCACGTAGCACCCATCGACCCCCTCGGCTGCGGCCGCCCACGCCCCTGGGGGGGTCAGGGTGGGGGTCAGGGTGGGGGTCAGGGTGGGGGGGAAGGAAGGAGGAGGAGGGAGGGGGGTCAGGGTGCTGAGGGAGTGGGGTTGGGGGGAGTTCAGGGGGTCCTCAGGGTGCTGAGGGGGGGTTATGGGTGCTGAAGGGGGGGTGTATGGGTGCCAAGAGGTCCTCTGGGTGCTTGGGGGGGGTCTCAGGAGTTCTCATGGGTGCCAAGGGGTCCCAGGGGGCTTTTCAGGGGTCCCAGGGGGTCCCATGGGTGCCAGGAGCTCCCCTGGGTGCTCAGGAGATCCCAGGGTTCCCAGAGGGTCCCATAGGTGCCTGGGGGGGGGTCTCAGGAGGCTTCAGGAGTCCCATGGGGTCCCATGGGTGCCAGGAGGTTCTAGGAGCTCCTCTGGGTGCCCAGGGGTCTCAGGGGGATTCAGGGGTCTCAGGGGGTCCCATGGGTGTCAGGGGGTGCCAGGATGTGCCAGGAGCTCCCAGGGGGTCCCATGGGTGCTCAGGGTTTCCAGGGGGCTTTCAGGGGTCCCCTGGGTGCCAGGGGGTGCCAGGGGGTCCCACGGGTGCCCAGAGGTTCCAGGGGGCTTTCAGGGGTCCCCTGGGTGCCAGGGGGTGCCGGTTGGGCGCTGACCAGCAGCCAGGAGCCGGTGCACCCGCAGGTAGCTGATGGTGAGGCGCATGATGGACGCTTTGTCCAGGTGGGCGCTGACGCCGCGGGCGAAGGGCAGCGTGTGAGCCAGCTGGTAGAACACCTCGGTCTCACGGCTGCGCCGGCACCGCGCGGCATCGCGGGAGCGCTCCTTGCGCAGCTCCGGCGTCGACCTGAGAACAGAGGGGAGGGGAAACGGGAGGGGTGGGCAACCAGCGAGCGCACAGCCTGAGCTCCAGCCTGAGCTCCCACACTGCACCCTGAGCTGCTACACTGCAGGCTGAGCACCCACAGTGCACCCACAGTGCACCCACACAGCACCCACACTGCAGCCTGAGCTCCCACACTGCACCCACACAGCACCCACACTGCACCCTGAGCACCCACACTGCACCCTGAGCTCCCACAGTGCAGCCTGAGCTGCTACACTGCAGGCTGAGCACCCACAGTGCACCCACAGTGCACCCACACAGCACCCACACTGCAGCCTGAGCTCCCACACTGCACCCACACAGCACCCACACTGCACCCTGAGCACCCACAGTGCAGCCTGAGCTCCCACACTGCACCCACACTGCAGCCTGAGCTCCCACACTGCAGCCTGAGCACCCACAGTGCACCCACAGTGCAGCCTGAGCTCCCACACTGCACCCACACAGCACCCACACTGCACCCTGAGCACCCACACTGCACCCTGCGCTCCCACACTGCACCCACACTGCAGCCTGAGCTCCCACACTGCAGCCTGAGCACCCACAGTGCAGCCTGAGCTGCCACACTGCACCCACACTGCACCCTGAGCACCCACACTGCACCTTGAGCTCCCACACTGCACTCACGCTGCATCCTGAGCTCCTACACTGCACCTACACAGCGCCCACACTGCACCCACAGTGCACCCTGAGCTCCCACACTGCACCCACACAGCACCCACGCTGCATCAAGAGTACTCGCAGTGCATCCTGAACTCCGTGTCCCCCCGTGTCCGTACCCCTCCCCGTGCCCGTGTCCCCCCGTGTCCGTGTCCGTGTCCCCCCCGTGTCCGTGTCCCCCCGTGTCCGTGTCCATCCCCCTCCCCGTGTCCGTGTCCCCCCGTGTCCGTGTCCGTGTCCCCCCGTGCCCGTGTCCCCCCGTGTCCGTGTCCATCCCCCTCCCCGTGTCCGTGTCCCCCCGTGTCCGTGTCCATCCCCCTCCCCGTGCCCGTGTCCCCCCGTGCCCGTGTCCCCCCGTGTCCGTGTCCTACGTGCCGCGCTCGGGGACTCGCTGTTCCCGGCCCGTTCCCGGCTGTTCCTGGCGCGGCGCCCGGAGGCCGCGGGAGGGGCCGGTGGGGAAGGGGGGAGGGGGCGTGGCCATGCTAATGAGCCCCGCGCTATGCTAATGAGCTGCGCTAATGAGCTGCGCTAATAAGGAGGCGCCGCCCGCACGTTGCGTTGGCAGCTCCGGCTCGGGACGGGTGGACGCTCCCCTCCCCCCCCACCAATGCTCCGCGGGAACTGGGAGGACTGGGAACGGACTGGGAGCAGTAACGGGCACCGACTGGGAGCAGGACCGGCCACTAACTGGGAGGAACTGGGAACGGACTGGGAGCAGTAACGGGCACCGACTGGGAGCAGAACTGGCCACTAACTGGGAGGAACTGGGAACGGACTGGGAGCAGTAACGGGCACCGACTGGGAGCAGAACTGGCCACTAACTGGGAGGAACTGGGAACGGACTGGGAGCAGTAACGGGCACCGACTGGGAGCAGAACTGGCCACTAACTGGAGGAACTGGGAACGGACTGGGAGCAGTAACGGGCACCGACTGGGAGCAGAACTGGCCACTAACTGGGAGGAACTGGGAACGGACTGGGAGCAGTAACGGGCACCGACTGGGAGCAGAACTGGCCACTAACTGGGAGGAACTGGGAACGGACTGGGAGCAGTAACGGGCACCGACTGGGAGCAGAACTGGCCACTAACTGGGAGGAACTGGGAACGGACTGGGAGCAGTAACGGGCACCGACTGGGAGCAGAACTGGCCACTAACTGGGAGGAACTGGGAACGGACTGGAGCAGTAACAGGCACCGACTGGGAGCAGAACTGGCCACTAACTGGGAGGAACTGGGAACAGACTGGAGCAGTAACGGGCACCGACTGGGAGCAGAACTGGCCACTAACTGGGAGGAACTGGGAACGGACTGGGAGCAGTAACAGGCACCAACTGGGAGCAGAACCAGCCACTAACTGGGAAGAACTGGGAACAGACTGGGACTAGTAACAGCACTAACTAGCAGGAAATGGGAACTGACTGGAACCAGTAACAGGTACCAACTGGTCCCGGGGGGGGTGTGTCCCACACGTGATGTAAACACGGCCCCACGCGTGGCTCCGCCCCCACGGCTCTTGCACACGAGCGTGTAACACGAGGGGGAGGGGCCTCGTGCCACACCCCCACACCCCCCCCCCCCCAGCCCACCCTACACTGCCCTGGCTGGCACGAGGGGGGCAAAAAGGGGCACGAGGGGGCACGAGGGGGGCAAAAAGGGGCACGAGGGGGCACGAGGGTGACACAAGGGGGGACGAGGAGACACGATGGGGGCAAAAGGGGGTATGAGGATGACATGAGGGGGCACAGGGGTGGCACAAGACTCGCACGAGGGGGCACAAGGAGACACGAGGGGGCACGAGGCTTGCACGAGGGTGGCACGAGGAGGGGAGGGGGGGCACGTGTCTCCCCAGCTCCTCGCACGAGGCCACCGGCACCTTTCACACCAACACCCACGACGACACCCACGAGCACCCACAGTTGCTCCCTCCCCCACCCCCCAAAACTCCCCGGGACCCCCCCCCCACGGCTCCCCCTGACCCCCTCCGGGATGGGGGGTGGGGAAGGGGTCCCGACCTGCCCCGCCCCCCTCCCTAAAAACCCCCTCGGGACCCCTCCATAGCTCAAACTCCGCGTTAACCCCTGTGGGGGTCCAATCCTGACCCCCCTCCTCACTCGAGACCCCCCCAAACCAACTCCTGAGCCCCCCCAAAGTGTCCCGGGACACTCCCCCCTCCCTAAACCACACGGGATCCTGCCCCTCCCCCCGCGTTTCATCCCCCCCAAACCCGATCTTGCCGCCCCCCCCCCCGAAATGGGGCTCAGGGACCCTCGGCGGGGTCTCCCCCCCAGTTTAAAGCCACGTTCCCCACCCCCATGCCCCACCCCCCCTCGCTGTCTCCCCCCTTTTCCCCGCGGGGGACGGGGGTCACCTCACCCCTCCCCCTCCCTAACGAACCCCCCCCTTCCCCCGAGCCCCCTCCCCTTTGCCGACGCCCCCTCCCCAACGCACCTCGCCCCGGGCCGCCCGTCCATGGCCGCTGCCGCCGCCGCCCTCCCGCTCCGCACCCACCGCGCCGGAGCCCCCTCCCCTCGGACACGCCCCTTCCCCTCGGACACGCCCCCTTCGGACACGCCCCCTCCCCTCATTGGCTATTGGCCAAAGCCCCTCGAGCCCCCTCAGCCCCCCAAAGTCCCGCCCCCTCCCCTTATTGGCCAATGGCCAAAGCGCACCCCCCTCCGGCCACGCCCACCTACTTCAAGCCACGCCCACTTAGCTATAAATGGCCGTGCTAAGCCACGCCCACTGCACAGGCCACGCCCACAATCCAGCGCACTCTCCGTAGGATCCCATTCATCTTTAGCCACGCCCCTCCCGCTCTGGCCACGCCCCCCTACGCTCTGGCCACGCCCCCTGCCGAGCAGGGGGGCTCCGCGCGGGACCCGAGGGGTGCCCCTGACCCGCCCCCCCCCCCATTTACCCCCTTCCTGACCGCCCCCCCTCCCCCAGGCTGTTTTTAACCCCTCCAGGGGCCATTTCCACACCCCTCCGGACCCCTCACAGCCCCCCCAGACCCCTCACAGCCCCCCCAGACCCTTCCCAGCTCCCCCAGACCCTTCCCAGCCGCCCCAGACCCCTCACAGCACCCCCAGACCACCTCAAGACCTCCCACAGACCATTTTCTGACCCCCCCCAATCCGTTTCCAGCCCCCCCACACTTGTTTCCAGCCCCCTCGGTCACTTTCCAGCCCCGCCAGACCTTTTCAAGACCCCTCCCAGTTGTCTCCAATCACTCCCAGTTGTCCCCAGTCCCCTCCCAGGCTATTACCAGCCCCCCCAAAAAACATTTCCAGCCCCCTCAGTCACCTTCCTGAGCCCCCCCCGACCATTTCAAGACCACCCTAATTGTCTCCAGTCTCTCCCAGTTGTCTCCAGTCTCCCCTCAGACCATTTCCAGTCCCCCTCAGTCACTTTCCTGACCCCTTCAGACCATTCCAAGACCCCTCCCAGTTGTCTCCAGTCAATCCCAGTTGTCTCCAGTCTCCCCTCAGACCATTTCCAGCCCCCACAGTCACTTTCCAGCCCCCCCCCATTCCTGCCGCCGTGGCCGCCCCGTGGCCCCGCCCCCTCCCCTGACCACGCCTCCTCCCCTGGCCACGCCCCCTGGACACGCCCACTCGCCGGCTGGCCCCGCCCCCTTCCCCTCCTCGCGCCCCGCCCCACGTGACCCGGAAGTGGCCCCGCGCGCGCGCCAAAGGGAGCCGCGGAGCCGCCGCCATGTGAGTTTGGGGGGGGGGGGGCTCGGGGGGGCTCGGGGGGGGGTTAAAGGGGGTCCCAGGGGGTCCCCAAGGGGGGATGGGGAAGGGAACGAGCCCCCCCCACACACAGACACACACACGGACCCCGCGGCCTCCGGAGCGGCCGGTGCCGCGGCCTGAGGGCTCCCGACAGCCCCCAGTGTCCCCCAGTATCGTCCCAGTGTCCCCCAGTATCCTCCCAGTGTCCCCACTATCGTCCCAGTGCCCCTCAGTATCGTCCCAGTGTCCCCCAGTATCGTCCCAGTGTCCCCACTATCGTCCCAGTGCCCCCCAGTATCGTCCCAGTGTCCCCAGTATCGTCCCAGTGCCCACCAGTATCGTCCCAGTGTCCCCAATATCGTCCCAGCGCCCACCAGTATCCTCCCAGTGTCCCAGTATCGTCCCAGTGCTCCCCAGTATCGTCCCAGTGCTCCCCAGTATCGTCCCAGTGTCCCTAGTATCGTCCCAGTGCCCACCAGTATCGTCCCAGTGTCCCCCAGTATCGTCCCAGTGTCCCCAGTATCCTCTCAGTGCTCCCCAGTATTGTCCCAGTGCCCACCAGTATCCTCTCAGTGCCCCCAGTATCCTCCCAATGCTCCCCAGTATCCTTCCGCCACCCTCCAGTGCCCCCCAGTATCCCCTTGACACCTCCCAGTATCCCCTCAGTGCCCCTCCAGTGCCCTTCATTGTCCCCCAGTGCTCCCCATATCCCCCCAGTGCCCCCAGTATCCTTCTGACACCTTTACAGTGCCTCCCAATATCCCCCAGTGTCCCCCTGACACCTCCCAGTGCCCTCCTAACAGCCCCCAGTGCCCTCCAGTACCCTCCCAGTGTCCCCCTGAGCCACCCCAGTGCCCCCCAGTATCCTTCTGACACCCTCAAGTGCCCCGACAGCCCTCAGTATCCCCCCCCAGTGCCCCCCAGTATCCCCCCCCGTGCCCCCCACCCCCTCTGTCCCCCCTGACCCCCTTTTCCCCGGCAGGAGCCTCCTGAACAAGCCCAAGAGCGAGATGACGCCGGAGGAGCTGCAGAAGCGGGAGGAGGAGGAGTTCAACACGGGGCCGCTGTCGGTGCTCACCCAGTCGGTGAAGAACAACACCCAGGTGCTCATCAACTGCCGCAACAACAAGAAGCTCCTGGGGCGGGTCAAGGCCTTTGACAGGTCGGTCAGGGGGTCCCCATGTGGCCCCAAGCTGCTCAGTGGCCCTCAGGGTCACCCCAAGGTCCCTCTGGCTCACCCCATGGTCCCAAATGTCCTCCTGGGTCACCCCATGGTCACCCCAAGGTCCTTCTGGCTCACCCCATGGTCCTAAATGTCCTCCTGAGTCACCCCAGCGTCCATCTGGCTCACTCCAAGGTCCCCCTGGCTCACCCCATGGTCCTAAATGTCCTCCTGGGTCACCCCAAGTCCCAGCTGCCTCCTCAACATCCCTGTGGGTCATTTCAGGGTCCCAGATGTCATCCTGAGTCACCTCAAGGTCCTTCTGAGTCACCCCAGGGTCCCTCTGGATCATCTCAGGGTCCTAAATGTCCCTCAGAGTCACTCCCAGGGGTCTCCTCACAATCCCCAAAGTCCTCCTGGGTCACTCCATCCCCCTGAGATGCCCCAAAATCCCCTTCAGCCCCCCCAAATCCCCCTGAGCTGCCCCCAAACCCCCTTGAGATGCCCCCAAATCCCTCTGGATCACCCCAAACCTCCCCCTTTCCTCCCCCTCCAACCCCTCCTTTTCCCCTCAGGGGTACCCCAACCTCCCCCCTCCTCCCCCAGACCTCAGGGTGCCCCTTTGCTGCCCCTCCCCAGGCACTGCAACATGGTGCTGGAGAACGTGAAGGAGATGTGGACAGAGGTGCCCAAGAGTGGGAAGGGCAAGAAGAAATCCAAACCTGTCAACAAGGACAGATACGTGTCCAAGATGTTCCTGAGGGGAGACTCGGTCATCGTGGTCCTGCGCAACCCCCTCATCGCTGGGAAGTGAACTGGGGGGCACTGGGAGCTGCTGGGGGGCTGTGGGAAGCTCTGAGAGCCACAGGATCCCCTCAGATCCCTTCAGATCCCTTCAGATCCCCTGAGATCCTCCTCAGATCCCCTCAGATCCCTTCAGACCCCCTTCAGATCCCCTGAGATCCCTTCAGATCCCCCTCAGAGCCTGTTGGATGCCCTGAGATCCCTCCCTCAGATCCCACAAGGTCCTCCTCAGATCCCAGTGGATCCCCTGAGATCCTCCTCCGGAGCCTGTTGGATGCCACAGGATCCCCTTCAGAGCCCACAAGTTCTCCTGAGACACTTCTCAGATCCCCCTGGGACCCCCCCTCAGGATCCACTGGATCCCTTGAGAGCCCCCTGGGACACACACCAACCCCCCCCTCCCCCCTTGGGATCTCCCCCACCCCCAATAAGATCCACTGAGGTCCTCTGGGACCCCCCCAGGATCCACCAGATCCCTTGGAACACCCCCACCCCCCTGGGATCTCTTGGGATCCCCCCCCAGTCCCCTGGAGACACCTCCAGGATCCACTGGATCCCCTGACCCTGCCCCCCCCCTCCCCCCCCCAAGATCCACTGGGATCCCCCCAGGACCCACCAGATCCCTTTGGGGGGGGTTATTTTATTGGGGGGGGGGCAATAAATCCGATTGGCTGCTGCCTCCACGCTCCATTCCCATTGGCTGAGCCTTTTATTTTTGGGGGGGGGTCGTGGGGGGGGTGATGACGTCACTTCCTGGGTGGGGGGGTCAGGGGGAGCCCCCCCCTCAGTTCTTCTTGGGCCTGGAGGCCTGGAGCAGAGCCCAGAGGGCGTAGCAGCTACCTGGGGGGGGCAACAGGGGGGTCAGGGACTCCCCAGATCCTTGAGACCCCCCTTTTTGCCCCCCCAGGGCTCTTGTGCCCCCCCCATCTCCCCCTGACCCCCCCCCTTTTTGCCCCCCTCATGTCCTTTTACCCCCCCTATCCATATGACCCCCCCTTTTTGCCCCCCTCATGTCTCTCTCCCCACCCCCCAACTCTGTTTCCCCCCCCCCAATGGCTCTTCTGCCCCCCCATCTCCCTCTGCCCCCCCCTTTTTGCCCCCCCATCTCTCTCCCTCCCCTCCCACTCTCTTTTGCCCCCCCCATATCCCTCTGATTCCCCCCTTTCCCCTCTCCCAGGGGCTCTTCTGCCCCCCCATATCCCTTTAAACCCCCCTCCCCATTATTTCTTGCCCCCCCTCTTAGTCCCCCCCCCCCGGGGGGGGCAGTTTAACCCCTTCCTTGCCGCACCAGCCGTGCACAGCACCGTGGTGACTCGATACAGGGCTGAGTCCTTGGCCCCCCCCCTTCAGATGCACTGGCAGCCCATTGTCCTCCTGGGGGGGGGACACAAAGGGTTAAACCAGATTTGGGGGTGGGGGGGCTTCAGGGACACCCCCCCCCAAAAGATGAACCCCTTCCTAGCCCAATGAAGCCCCAAAACCCACCTGAAACAGCTTCTGGTGCTCAGGGACTCTGTTGAGGAACCTCCTGGGGGGGGTGGGGGGAGGGGCCAAGGAACGAAGCAGCCACAGGGGGGCGCCCTTTTTTTTTGGGGGGGGAGGGGGTGAGAGACCCCCCCTACCCCAAAATACGGCCCTGAACCCCCCCTTTAACCCCTTTATAAGGCTCTTCCCACCCCCCCCACCCCCCCCCCCCACCGTCTCTTTTACCCCCCTCCAAATACACCGGGGTGCCCCCTCCCACAATTAACCTCCTGGTCCCCCTCCCCCCCCCCCCCCAGAATATCCCCCCGTGTGTGTCCCCCCCTAAAATACCCCCTAGACCACCCCCCAAACCCCCACAAACCCCCCTTTAACCCCTTTATAAGGCTCTTCCCACCCCTCCCGGTGTCCTTTACCCCCCCAAATCAACCCCCCGATCCCCCTCCCCCCCCTCCCCAAATCCCCCCCCAATGTCCCCCCCCCCCCGTACCCGCAGGACCCGCATTTTCCGCTCGACCCCGCGCGTCCTCTGTCGCGATAAAGGGCACCGGAGGGGGCGTGGCCACGGGAGGGGGCGTGGCCATGGCGACAGTTGTTGTTATACGGAGGGGCGTGGCCACGGGAGGGGGCGGAGTCACGGTGAGGGGCGTGACCAATGAGAATGAGGTGTGTGGTCTCAAGGGGCGTGGCTAACACAGACCACGCCCCTCCCTCGTTGCCCCGCCCACAACCCACCCGGGACCCCTCTGACCCCCCCCCACGGCTCCTGAGACCCCCCCCAGACCATTTCTGCCCCCCCCAGTCCCTTTCCTGACCCTCCCAGACCATTTTAAGACCCTCCCAGTTGCCTCCAGTCCCCTCCCAGTCCTTCCCAGTCCCTCCCAGTTCATTCCAGCCTCCTCCAGACCATTCTAAGACCCCCCCCCAGTTGATCCCAGCCCCCTCCCAGTTCTTCCCAGTCCCTCCCAGTTCATTCCAAGTCCCCTCTCAGACCATTTTAAGACCCCCCCAGTTGCCTCCAGTCCCCTCCCAGTTCTTCCCAGTCCCTCCCAGTTCATTCCAGCCCCCCCAGACCATTCTAAGACCCCCCCCCAGTTGATCCCAGCCCCCTCCAGTTCATTCCAGTCCCCCCCTACACCATTTCCAGCCCCCCCCTTCGTTCCAGCCCCCCCCAGACCATTGTAAGACCCCCCCTCCAGTGGATCCCAGCCCTCCCCAGTTGATCCCAGTGCCCCCCAGTCAGAGGCCGGAGACCACCCTTGTGCAGCCAAAGGCTCTTTATGCTCCCCAGGAACCCACCACCATGGGGGGAGGGGCAAAGGGGGGGGAGGGGGCACCCCGGTGCCACTTTTGGGGGGTGGGGGCGGCTGAGGGGGTGCCCCCCGATGTCTCCTTTGGGGGGGTCTGTGCAGGGACCCCCCCTCACTCTTTCTTCCTCTGTGGCCTCACCCTGGGGAAGAGCTGGGGGGGGGGGTGGGGGAGGGGAAATGGGGGTCAAAGGTGCCCCCCAAAAGCACAAGGGGGGGTTGGAGGGGCTGGGAGACCCCCCACCAAGGTTGGAGGTGCCCCATGGGAGCTGTGGGGTGGTCGTGGGTGCTGGGAGACCCCCCCCATGGGCTGTGGGACCCTCCCCCCCTCAATGGCCATGGGTGCTCTGGGGCCCCCCCACCCCCCCACCATGGTCATGAGACCCTCCCCCAATGGCTCTGGGTGCTGGGGGACCCCTTTGGGGCTCTGGGACCCCTCCCCATGGCCAGGGGTGCCATGAGACCCCTCCCCACAGCCATGGGTGCTATGGGACCCCCCCTCCCCACAGCCATGGGTGCCATGAGACCCCTCCTCAGAGCTGTAGGACCCCTCCCCATGGCCAGGGGTGCCATGGGACCCCCTCCTCAGAGCCATGGCTGCTATGGGACCCCTCTCCCCAGAGCCATGGGACCCCTCCCCACAGCCATGGGTGCCATGAGACCCCTCCCCACAGCCATGGGTGCTGTGGGACCCCCCCCTCTCCTCACCCCAAAGTAGTTCCTGGGCACCAGCCCCTCGTGGCCGTAGAGGGACCCCCACCACCAGTCGAGCTCGTCGCGGTGCTGCCGCCGCAGGACGGTCACGGCCTCGCCCTCACGGAAGGACAACTCGTCCCCCAGGGCAGCGCTGTAGTCCCAGAGAGCGTAAACCACGCCGCTGTTCTGCACCCCCATGCTCTGCTCCACCTCTGCAGGCACAAGGCGGCTCCTAAACACGGCTCTGGGCACTGAAACGGCTCCTAAACCTGGCTCTGGGCACTGAAATGGCTCCTAAACCCGGCTTGGGGTACTAAAACGGTTCCTAAACCCGGCTTAGGGCACTAAAACAGCTCCTAAACCCGGCTTTTGGCCTTAAAACAGCTCCTAAACCCAGCTTAGGGCACTGAAACTGCTCCTAAACACGGCTTAGGGCACTAAAACAGCTCCTAAACCTGACTTGGGGCACTAAACAGGCTTCTAAACCTGGCTTGGGGCCTTAAAACAGCTCCTAAACCCACTGGGACCCTCAAAAGCCCACTTAACCCCTCCCCCAGTGCCTCCCAGTGCCCCCCATCACCCCCCAGTGACCTCCCAGTGCCCCCCATGATTCCCCAATGCCCTCCCAGTGCCTCCCAGTGCCCCCCATCACCCCCCAGTGACCTCCCAGTGCCTCCCAGTGGCCCCCATGATCCCCCAGTGCCCTCCCAGTGCCCCCCAGTGCCTCCCATCATCCCCCAGTGCCCTCCCAGTGCCCCCCATCATCTCCCAGTGCCCTCCCAGTGCCTCCCAGTGCCTCCCATCATCCCCCAGTGCCTCCCAGTGCTCCCAGTACCGCTGAGGTAGCTGTAGCAGTCGACGTAGCCGTCCCGGTAGGGGTCACACTTGTCCAGTGCCAGGCTGCCGTCGCTGCCCGTGCTGGCGAACACGGCGGCGCCGTGGCGCACCAGGGCCACGCACACACTGGTGTCATTGCACGAGGCTGCGCAGTGCAGGGGGGTCCTGGAGCAAACAAGGGGGGTCCCCCTGAGATATCCCATCCCAGTACCCCTCCCAGTGCCTCCCATCAGCTCCCAGTGCCCTCCCAGTATCTCCCAGTGCTCCCCAGTACCCCCCAATTTTCCAGCGCCTCCCACTGCTCCCAATCACTTCCCAGTGTTCCCAGTGCCTCCCAGTGCTCCCCATAACCTCCCAGTGCCTCCCAGTGCTCCAACTCCTAGTGCCCCCCCAGTACCCCCAGTTACTTTCCAGTGCTCCCCAATTGCCCCCCATCACCTCCCAGTGCTCCCAGTCACTTCCCAGTTCCTCCCCAGTGCTGCCCATCACCGCCCAGTGTCTCCCAGTACCCCCCCATCACCTCCCAGTGCCTCACCCCTCTTTAGGGGTCCCCTGTGTCCCCTTTCCCCCAATTTGGGGTGTCATCTCCCCGTTTTTGGGGTCCCCCCTTCACCAGCCCTCTTTGGGGGGGTCCCCTCACCTCTGGGGGTCCCCTGTGTCCCCCTCCCTTTGGGGTGTCTCTCCCTGTTTGGAGTCTCCTCCAATTTGGAGACCCCTCCCCCCCTCTTTGGGGGCCCCCCGTTTTTGGGGTCCCCCCCTCACCAGCCGTGGCTGTCGGGGGAGTTGACGTCGGCGCCGCTGGCGATGAGGAACTGCACCACGTGGTGGTTGGCGCCACAGATGGCATTGTGCAGGGCAGTGATGCCCTCCTCGTTGGGCTGGCTGGGGTCCTGCAGCTGGGGAGGGGGCACAGGGGCTGTGCCCACCCTGACAGACCCCCCCCAAAACCCCCCTGAGCCCCCCAAAACCCCTCACAGCCCCCCAAACCCCCCCTGGCACCTCCAGTGCCCCTCACACCTCTCTGTGCCCTCCTCCTTGGGCTGGCTGGGGTCCTGCAGCTGGGGAGGGGGCACACGGGCTGTGCCCACCCTGACAGACGCCCCCACAGCCCCCCAAAACCCCTCACAGCCCCCCAAAACGCCCCAGAGCCCCCCAAACCCCCCTGAGCCCCCCAAAACCCCTCACAGCCCCCCAAACCCCCCTGCCATCCCTCCCTGCCCTCCTCGTTGGGCTGGCTGGGGTCCTGCAGCTGGGGTGGGGGCACAAGGTCTGTGCCCACCCTGCTGACCCCCCCTGCCAGCCTCCCAGAGCCCCCCAAAACCCCACTGACATCCCCCAGCCCCCCAAAACCTCACAGAGCACCCCAAAATCCCCCTGGCACCCCCTGTGCCCACCTCAGCCACAGCCTGCTGCACCACGTCCAGCTCCCCTGGCATCCCCCAGCCCCTCTGCCTTCCTGCCACCCCTCCAGCCCCTCTGCCAGCCCCCCTTGCACCCCCAGCCCCCCTGGCCACCCCCTGTGCCCACCTCAGCCACAGCCTGCTGCACCCCCCAGCCCCCCTGGCACCCCCAGCCCCCCTGGCACCTCCCAGCCCCTCTGGCACCCCCCAGCCCCCCTGGCACCCCCCTGTGCCCACCTCAGCCACAGCCTGCTCCACCACATCCAGCCCCCCTGGCACCCCCCAGCCCCCCTGGCACCCCCCCTGGCACCCCCTGTGCCCACCTCAGCCACAGCCTGCTGCACCCCCCAGCCCCCCTGGCACCCCCAGCCCCCCTGGCACCTCCCAGCCCCTCTGGCACCCCCCAGGCACCCCCCTGGCACCCCCTATGCCCACCTCAGCCACAGCCTGCTGCACCACGTCCAGCTCCCCTGGCACCCCCCTGGCACCCCCCAGCCCCTCTGCCAGACCCCCTGGCACCCCCTGTGCCCACCTCAGCCACAGCCTGCTGCACCACATCCAGCTCCCCTGGCACCCCCCTGGCACCCCCCAGCCCCCCTGGCACCCCCCTGGCACCCCCTGTGCCCACCTCAGCCACAGCCTGCTGCACCACGTCCAGCTCCCCGCTCAGCGCCGCGTCCAGCAGCAGCACCAGCGGGTCCAGGCGCACGTGGGCACCGGCCGCCCGGCGCCGGGGGCACGAGGGGTCCCGCAGGGCAGAGCGCAGCTCCTGGGGCACAGGGCACGGGGACAGGGGCTCAGGGGTCTGGGCATGGCTGGCAGGGCACCATGTGGTACCTGGGGGGGGGGTCTGAGGGTCCCTGGGCACTGGTGTGGCACCTCAGGGGGCTTTGAGTGGCATCTTGGGGGGCTTTGAGTGGCATCTTGGGGGGCTACAAGGGACACTGGGCTTTGAGTGGCACCTCAGGGGGCTTTGAGTGGCATCTTGGGGGGCTTTGAGTGGCATCTTGGGGGGCTACAAGGGACACTGGGCACAGGGTGGCACTCCGAGGGTCCCTGGGCACTGTGTGGCATTGTGGGGGGCTCTGAGTGGCACTTTGGGGGGCTTTGAGTGGCATCTTGGGGGGCTTTGAGGGTCCCTGGGCACTGAGTGGCACCTCGGGGGGCTCTGAGAGACACTTTGGGGGGGGTCTTCAATTGGCACTTCAGGGGGCACCAGCCACCTCAGGCCCCCCCAGACCCCCCCCTTCTCATCCCTCCTGACCCCCCACTCCCAGGGGTCTCCAGGGGGGTCTTTGACCCTCGACGACCACCCCAGAGACCCTGAGACCCCCCCCAGACCCCCAGAATCCCCCCCAGACCCCCCCTCGACCCCCTCAGCCCCCCCCCCAGACCCCCAGAATCCCCCCAGACCCCCCCCATCCCCCCTCCCCCACTTACCCCCTCCCGACCCCGCACCCCCGGGGGTCTCCGGGGGGGGACTTTGACTCTCGACGACCACCGGCGGCGCTGGGGTCGGTGCCTCGGGCGCATCCCCGGGGGGTGAGGAGGAGGAGGAGGAGGAGGAGGAGGGGGAAGGGGAGGAAGCCGGGGAGGGGGCCGCGGGGGGCGGGGGCCCGGTGCAGGAGGCGGCTGATGAGCTGCCGGTACTGGCGGGAGCGGGGGGGCGGCACCAGAGCTCCCGGGCTCTGTTCCATCGAGCCCCGGCGCTTGAGGGGTCGCGGCATCTGAGCCAACACACGAGCGACCTCCCCGAACTCGGGGTCTCGCTGCGCTTCGGGGGGGCAGGACGGGCTGGAGCCGGGTGGGGCTCAGCGGGCGGCTCAGGGGGTCGCCTTCGAGACCCCCCCCCTGGAGGAAACGCTCCAGCTCCGGTTCGGCATCGCCTGGGGAGGGGTCGGCTCGGGAAGGGGCTGCGAGGGGGGGAGAAGGGGAGGGGGCTGCGGTTAGAGGGGGGACGATGGGGCTGAGACCCCCCCTCTCCAGCCCCAGGGTCCCGGGAGGAGGCATCGGGACCCCTCCCCAAGCCCCAGGGTGAGGGAACCGGACACCGAGACCCCTCCCCAGCCCCAGAACTGGGCACCGAGACCCCTCCCCAAGCCCCAAAACACGGGGGGCTGCAGCACCGGGACCCCTCCCCAGCCCCAGAACAGGGTACCAAGACCCCTCCCCAAGCCCCAGGGTGAGAGAACCGGGCACTAAGACCCCTCCTCGGCCCCAGAACCGGGCACTGAGACCCCTCCCCAGCCCCAGGGTCCCGGGAGGAGGAACCGAGACCCCTCCCCAAGCCCCAGAACACGGGGGGCTGCAGCACCGAGACCCCTCCTCAGCCCCAGAACCGGGCACTGAGACCCCTCCCCACCCCAGAGTCCCGGGACCGGGCACCGAGACCCCTCCCCAGCCCGGCACACGGTCAGAGGGCTCCGGTAACCGGGTACTGAGACCCCTTCAGCCCCCCACGACCAAGCCCCTAAAGCCCCGCCCACCTCTCACAAAGCCACGCCCCCAACCACAAACCACGACCACTACAACGTCAGGCCACGCCCCCAAGTCAAAGCCACGCCCACATCCCATTCATACATCTCCATTAAGCCACGCCCACATCCCCCGCCAGGCCACGCCCCCTGTTAAAAGCCACCGCCCGCCACGCCCCCTCAAGCCCCGCCCACCGTGCCGTAGCCCCGCCCCCTTCCCCCCCCCCCCACTCACCTTCCCCTGGCAGCGCCGGGGGCGGCCCCTGGGGCAGCGGCGGCAGCTTTTGGGGTCCCCGAGAGGCGGCTGAAGGTGGGGGGGACGGAGAGGGGGAGGGGCCAAGGGGGAGCCCCCGAAACCCCCCCCCAGCCCCCCCTTCCCCCCCCCACCCCCCCTGCTCCCAGAAGGCGTTTTGCAGCTTGAAGATGACGGAGAGGGGCAAAGGCTTGTGGCGGGGGGGGGGTCTCCCGGCGGGGGGGGGCACGGGGATGCGGGACACGGGCTGCTGGGACTGGGGCCAGCCCCGGGCCCCCGGGGGGGTGGGCGCTGAGCGGCGGAAAAGGGCCTCCCCCCCCCCTCCCCCCCCCCGCCAGGGGCGACACTTTGTAGTTCCGAGGGAGGGTGGCGCTGTGCCCACCCCCGTAGGTGCCATCCTGGGGGGGGGGAGAGGAAGAAGAGGTCAGAAGGTGCCCCCCCCCCGCCTATTTTTAACCCCCCCTTGTCTATTTGACCTCCCTCCCCCTTGCCCTGTATGTCCCCCCCCCCAGAGGTGGTGGCACTGTGCCCACCCCCGTAGGTGCCATCCTGGGGGGGGGGAAGAGGAAGAAGAGGTCAGAAGGTGCCCCCCCCCGCCCATTTTTACCCCCCCTTGCCCATTTTTACCCCCCCTTGTCCATTTGACCCCCCCCTTGCCCAGTGAGTCCCCCCCCAGGGGTGGTGGCACTGTGCCCACCCCCGTAGGTGCCATCCTGGAGGGGGGGGGAGAGCAAAGAGAGGTCAGAAGGTGCCCCCCCTGCCCATTTTAACCCCCCCTGCCCATTTTTACCCCCCCTTGTCCATTTTAACCCCCCCCCCTCGACCCCCCCCCCCCCACCTTGGCACCCACCTTGTGCCCATCCAAGCTCGATTCCCTCCAAGGTGCCAGAGCCAAGCTCAAGGGGGGGGGTCGTGCCCCTGGTTGCCCCTCGGTGGTACCTGGTATGGGGAGGGGGCATCAAGGTTAAAGACCCCCCCCTAAATGACCCCAAGACCCCCCCTCCAAGCTCTGTCTCCAACCCCCGTGCCCCAAAACACCCCCCAAAATGGCCCTTTGGACCCCCCCCAATTCACTCCACGTGCCAACCTTGGCTTGTGCCCTCCCATGTGCCCCCCCCCCCAACTGACCCCAGGACCCCCCCAATTACCCCAGGATCCCCCCCCCAATCCCCCCCCCCAACTTCTGTCTCTGCCCCCTGCCTCCCAAAATGCCCCTTTGGACCCCCCCAAATCACCCCAGGTGCCACCCTTGGCTTGTGCCCCCCTCCACGTGCCCCCCCCCGGGCCCCCCCCATGTGCCCCCCCAGACTGACGCTCGTAGCCCCCCGAGTTGGGGGGTTTCTTCTCATAAGCCACGTCCAGGTCAGACTCGTTCCAGCTCTTCTGGGGCCGCCGCTTGAGCACTGAATCGTCTGGGGGGAGGGGGGAGACCCCAAAAATGGGGTGAGACCCCCCCCAAAAATAGGGTCTTGACACCTCCTCATCATCCCATAACCCTCCCAACACCCCAACCCCCCAAAAACCCACCCAAACCCCCCTCAAATCCCCCCAAACCCCCCTCAAACCCCCCAAATCTCCCTCAAACCCCCCAAAGCCCCCCCAGATCCCCTCAACCACCTCTCAAACCCCTCTGAAACCCCCCAGTGCCCCCCAACCACCCCTCAAACACTCCAACCCCCCCAAAACTCCCCAAATACCCTCAAACACCCCCCCAATCCCCCTCAAACACCCCAAAGTCCCCCCAAAACCCCTAAATCCCCCCCAACCACCCCTCAAAACCCCCTCAAACCCCCCAAATCCCCCTCAAACCCCCTCAATGTCCCCCCAACCACCCCTCAAATACCCCAAATCCCCCTCAAGCCCCCCAAACCACCCCGACCACCCCTCAAACCCCCAGAGCCCCCCCAAACCCCTCCAAATCCTCCCCCAACCCCCCCTCCCAAGCCCTTACCCTGTGCCCAGATGGTGGGGTACAGCCCCTGCAGCTCATAGGGGGGAGGTGCAGGGGGGGCACAAACCCCCTCCCCAATTCGAGGGGACCCCCCCCCGAACCCCAACAGCTCATAAGGTCGATGGAGACGTGGGGAGGGGGCTCGACCCCCCCCTCCTGCCCCTGTGCCCCCCCCGCCAGGGCTTGGCAGTGCCAACCCTTCATAGGGCACTGCCAAGACTTTGGGTCTGGGGGATGGGGCCCGATCCTGGGGGGGGCCACGAGGAGAATTGGGGACCCCCAAAGTCTCCCCCAAAAAATCAGGGGGGTCCAGTAGCAGGCTCCTGGGGCTGAGGGTCCTAAACTGCTCCTGGGAGGGAAAGGGGGGGATTTAAGGCATTGGGGGGGACAATGGGGTCTCCCAAGTGCCCTCCTCAAATTTGGGGTCTCTCTCAACCCTCTGGGACCCCCCCAAACCTCGAGTACCCCCCAAACCTCAGAGACCTCCCCCAAATCCTGGGCACAGGGAGGGAAAGGGAGGGTTTAAGGGAGTGGGAGGCACAATGGGGGTCCACTAAGTACTCCCTCCCCAAATTTAGGGGTCCCTCCAATCCTCTGGGACCCCCCCAAACCCTCAGGGACCCCCCCAAACCCTGGGCACAGGGAAAGGAAGGGAAAAGGGGAGTTTGAAGGACAATGGGGGTCCCCCAAGTGCCTTCCCCCCAAATTAAGGGACCCCCCCTAACCCTCAGGGACCCCCCCAAACCCTCAGGGACCCCCCCAAACCCCACCTTGGGGGGCCCAGGGCTGTCACTCCAAAGGGATTCGAGCTGTCGGGACAATTCATCCACTTTGGCCACAGCTGAGTCCAGCTCAACCTGCTTCAGGTCCATGTGCTGCATGGCCAGGGCTGGGGGGGCAAAAACACGCGTGGGGGGGTCACAGACACGAGTGGGGGGTCCCAAAAGGGGTTTGGGTGCTACCCCCCCACCCATGGGTGCCCCCCAAATCACATCAGAGAGGGAGATTCAGGGCTTGGGGAGTGGGGGGGGGGGGAATAAACATGAGTGGGGGGGTAAAAACACGAGTGGGGGATGTGGGGGGGTCCTAAAAGGGGTTTGGGTGCTGCTCCCCCACCCATGGGTGCCCCCCAGCCCCCCCAAATGACACTGGAAGGGGAGATTCAGGGCTTGGGGAGTGGGGGGGGGGGGAATAAACATGGGTGGGGGGGTAAAACACAAGTGGAGGGTCACAGACACGAGTGGGGGGTCCCAAAAGGGGTTTGGGTGCCCCCCACCCATGGGTGCCCCCCTCAACTCACACTGGAAGGTCAGATCCAGCAGGTCCTGAGCGCTGCTCAGCCTCTCACTCGCCATCCTGAGCTCTGCTGGGGGGGGGGGTGTGATTTATGGGGGGGCTGGGGGTGGGTTTTGGGGGGCTGAGGGAATTTTGGGGTGCTGAAGGTGAGTTTGGGGGGTCTGGGGGTGGGTTTTGGGGGGTCTGGGGGTGGGTTTGGAGGGTCTGGGGGTGACTTTTGGGGTGGGTTTTGGGGTGCTGGGGGTGGGTTTTAGGGTGCTGGGGGGGTGTTTTGGGGGTGTGCCCCGATCCCTTGGGAACGCAGC